>NC_047238.1:0-16705 GCF_965287045.1 Carcharhinus amblyrhynchos | reverse complement strand
ATCACATTGTTACATTATATATAGAGAAATTATCACAACAATTCTATGGAAAAATATACGTCGGCCCTCGTTTTAGGGGTTTTTCGAGACAACCGTGTATATTAAGGGGGAGGGGGGTTTTTACCGAAAAAACTTTTTTTTTTTAAAGGTTCGATTTTTTTTCCCAAACCCGGGGCGATCCTAATAATAGAAATATTTATGCCAGATAAAATGAAGAATGTATTAGAATAATGAAATGCATTGTACACGCACTATTATAGGAGGTTTGTTTCCGAGGGGGTTAATCACAATGTTTTTTCTACTCATTTGCCGCATTAATCAAAAAAACCAAACTGGCCCTTCATAACCTGCTATTTTCTGATGCCTTTCAGTAATGGTGAATTTGACAATCTAATCTCCTGAATGATAAGTAATGAGATAATGATAAGAAAAATGTCGAGGATAGCTCAAGTTTACCTTAATGAACCAGATGAGCCCTTCCGGGGAATAGCGATTTGCTTCATACCGAACTAAAAAAACAGGGCGGAAGATAAATCTTGAGACGATCAAGGATAAATATGCCATTAAAGGGAACTAGAGGACTGGCATTCTTGATACGATCAAGGATTATATGAAGTTCAACCATAATCAAATGTCAGTTTTGATCAATAGTAGGGGATAAAACAGTAATGTACCACAAACCGTACAATTTTTTTCATTTATTAGGTTAATGGGGATTTCTTACCAACGGCATTAAATAATACTATGTAAAGTAGGGTTAAGTGAAAAATATTATGCTATGAAATTATTGATTATAGATTAATGAGGGTTAAATAATTTAATGAAATGAAATAGCTGACAGTAGATTAATGTGGATTAAGCATAGTATGTAATGATATAGTGGAATATCGACTAATGGGGATTAAGCATAGTATATGTAATGAAGTAGTATAATATCTGTTATAGCTATTATGGAATGAGGGTATTATGTGGTATATTAAGGTATGTGGACTATATCATTAATATGTCACTCTGGCGTACAAAAACTGAATTTTTATAATTCAGCATTTATTCGCTATAATAGCAATCAGGGGGCAGTTTAGGCAGAATCTTGGCTTTGGGAGCCAAGGGCAGGAGTTTGACCCTCCTTTCCCTGATATGTTTTGGGAGGGGGTTGCACCCTCGGTCTTCGACTTACAAGGTCGACGCTTTTTAGTTAAGCTACCAAAACTAGTTTAGGCTGAGGATTTTATTTTCTCATCAGCTAGTGAGTGGTATGATAATAAGGAATAAGGAAAAGTAGGAGATTGAGGCGATTTGTCCTACTATAATGAATGGTTGTTCTACTGGTTGACCTCCAATTCAAGTTAAAATGATTGAATTAGCTACAAGAAGTCAGAAGAAGATTTGTGTTATGGGTCGAAAGATGGTGCTTCGTTGTTTAGAGGTATGGAGGAGAGGAACTAATATAAGGATAAAGATGGAAAATAGGAGAGCTAGGACTCCTCCTAGTTTATTAGGGATTGAGCGTAAGATTGCATAGGCGAATAAGAAGTATCATTCGGGTTTGATATGTGGTGGAGTAACAAGTGGGTTTGCTGGGATAAAGTTTTCAGCATCTCCTAATAGGTTAGGTATAAATAGGGCTAATGCGGCTAAGAATAAGATTATGACGAAAAAGCCGAGTAGGTCTTTGTAAGAAAAGTATGGGTGGAATGAGATTTTATCTGCATCGGAGTTAATGCCTAGAGGGTTGTTAGAGCCTGTTTCATGAAGGAATAGGAGGTGAATGACTGTTAGGGCTAAGATTAGAAATGGGAGTAGAAAGTGAAAGGCAAAGAAACGTGTAAGGGTGGCATTGTCTACTGAGAAGCCCCCTCAGATTCATTGTACTAGTATATCTCCGATATAGGGAAATGCGGATAGAAGGTTGGTAATAACTGTAGCTCCTCAGAAGGATATTTGTCCTCATGGTAGAACATAGCCGACGAAGGCTGTTGCTATTAATAGGAAGAGAAGAATTACGCCAATGTTTCATGTTTCTTTATAAAGGTAGGAGCCGTAATATAATCCTCGAGCAATGTGGAGGTAGACACAGATAAAGAATAGTGAGGCTCCGTTAGCATGGATATTACGAATAAGTCAGCCGTAGTTGACGTCACGACAGATATGAACTACTGAGGAGAAGGCTATGGAGATATCTGCGGTATAGTGTATAGCTAGGAATAGTCCTGTGAGAATTTGAATGATTAGACATAGTCCTAGAAGTGAGCCAAAGTTTCATCATAATGAAATGTTAGATGGAGCAGGTAAGTCAACTAGGGCGTGGTTTATGATTTTTAAAAGTGGGTGGGTTTTTCGGATATTAGTGGCCATTAGTTCTTATAGTTGAATAACAACGATAGTTTTTCAAGTTATTAGTCTTGGTTAAAGTCCAGGTAGGAATAATGGTATATTTTATGTTTGTGATAATGATTGGTTTAATTTTAGGTTTAATAGGTGTAGCATCTAATCCTTCTCCTTATTATGCTGCTTTAGGTTTAGTTATTGCTGCAGGGGTTGGGTGTGGTTTATTAGTAGGGCATGGTGGGTCTTTTATGTCATTAGTTTTGTTTTTAATTTATTTGGGAGGAATGTTGGTAGTTTTTGCTTATACTGCAGCTCTTGCTGCGGAGCCTTATCCGGAAGCATGAGGAGATTGATCGGTGTTATTGTATGTTGGTTTTTATTTAGTAGGGCTTTTTGTGGTTGGTAAGTATTTTATGGTTGAAGGATGAGGTTTACATTGAACTGGGGTGGAGGAAATGAGTAGTTTGGATATGGTACGGGGGGATTTTTGAGGAGTTGCTTTGTTGTATTCTGATGGGGGTTGAATGTTAGTTTTAGGGGGTTGGGTATTGTTGTTAACTTTATTTGTAGTATTAGAATTAACTCGAGGTTTGTCTTGAGGTGCTTTACGAGTAGTTAGGTAGAGATGATTAGGGTAATTAGGGTTAATGTTAGGAATAAGAGTGTTAGATAAGTTTTGATGAAGCCTTGTTGAGGTTTAGTAGATAATTTGATGAGGGGTGTTTGTTGGATGAGGTTGCTTTTAGGTCCAATTTTTTCACTTCAGGTCAGATCGATTAGATGTGTTGAGACATGTTGGGCTCAGTTTAGACTAGTTTTTGGGAAAAGTCGGTGAATAATGGAGGGGAAGTAACCTAATATATTAGAGAAGTGGTGGGGGTGGAGTATAGGATTAATTTTGAAGTGAGAGTTGGTGAGGTTAGTAAGTTCGAGAGCTAGGAGAAGACCTATGATTGTAACTAGGAGGGCGGATAGTTTGAGTAAGGGGGATATGGTTATGATTTGAGTTTTTGTTGGGGTAAGATTAAGAGTAATAATTAGGCCGGCAATAATGCTTCCATAAGCAAGACGTTTGATGGGGTTAATTACTGATGGGTTGTTTTCATTGATTGGAGAGAGTGTATTGAATCGGGGATAGTTTATTAATGCAAAGAAGATAAGGCGGAGACTGTAGATAGCTGTAAAGGATGTTGCTACAAGGGTTAGGATTAGGGCTCAGGCGTTTAAGTGGGAAGTGTTTATAGATTCAATGATGGCGTCTTTTGAGAAGAAGCCTGATAGGAATGGTATACCTGTAAGGGCTAGGCTACCAATTGTTAGAGAGGTTGAGGTAAATGGTAAAAGCTTATGAAGACCTCCTATTTTTCGGATATCTTGTTCATCGTTAAGACTGTGAATAATTGATCCGGAGCAAAGGAAGAGTATTGCTTTAAAGAAAGCGTGAGTGCAGATATGGAGGAAGGCTAGTTGAGGTTGATTAAGACCGATAGTAACTATTATCAGTCCTAGTTGACTTGATGTTGAGAAGGCAATGATTTTTTTAATATCATTTTGGGTTAGGGCACATGCGGCCGTGAAGAGGGTAGTAAGTGCTCCTAGACATAGACAGGTTGTTAGGATTAGTTTGTTGTCTTGGATGAGGGGGTGGAGGCGAATTAAAAGAAAGATGCCTGCTACAACTATTGTACTTGAGTGGAGTAATGCTGATACTGGTGTGGGGCCTTCTATGGCTGAGGGTAATCATGGGTGTAGCCCAAATTGTGCTGATTTTCCAGCTGCAGCTAATACAAGGCCGAGGAGTGGTAGGGTTAGGTCTTTGTTTTTTGATAAAATGAAAAGTTGGTGGATTTCTCATGAGTTGAGGTTAGTAGCTAGTCAGGCTATACTTAGGATTAGTCCAATGTCACCAATTCGGTTATAGATGACGGCTTGTAGTGCTGCTGTATTAGCGTCTGTTCGGCTATATCATCAGCCAATAAGTAAGAAAGATATGATTCCAACTCCTTCTCAGCCAATGAATAATTGGAATATGTTGTTGGCAGTAACTAGGATAATTATTGAGATTAGGAATAATAGGAGATATTTAAAGAAGCGATTTATGTTAGGGTCAGAGTGTATATATCAGAGAGCAAATTCGAGAATAGATCAGGTAACATATAAAGCTACGGGTGTGAAGATGATTGAATATAAATCGAATTTGAAACTTATGTTAATGTCAAATGGGCCTATGTTTATTCAGTTTCAGTTAGTAGTGATTGATTCTAAACCTTGGTCGAGAAAAATAAATAAAGGAATTAAGCTGATGAAAAAGGAGATTTTTACGGCAGTTTTTACATATAAGGATGATCAGTTTGGTTTAAGTTCTTTGGGTGAAAGAGAAGAAATTAATGGGAAGGTGAGGATAATGAAGATTAGAAGGAAGGACGAGTTAAAGATAATATTCATAGCTCTTGCTTGGAGTTGCACCAAGAGTTTTTGGTTCCTAAGACCAATAGATTACTATTATCTTTCAAGGGCCGAGTGAGTCATGGGCTCGAACCATGATAAGAAGAATTAGCAGATCTTCGTGTCCCGGACCTCTCTCGGTAAATAAAAAGGTTTTAACTTTTGTCTTTAGAACCACAATCTAATGTTTTAGTTAAACTATAAATACAGAATGTTCAGCTTCAGATAAGCTCTGGTTTAAGGATTAGTAATAGTACGGGTATAATATGGAGACTAAGGAGAAGATGTTCTCGTGTATGAGAAGGATTGAGTGAGAGGAGGTGGTTAGGTGTTATTCCTCGTTGAGTTATGAGGAATATGTAGAGGGAGTAAGATGCTGTGATTAATACTCCGGAGCCTGTGAGGATTAAGGTTCAGTTAGATCAGTTGAATAATGATGTAATGATGAAAAGCTCTCCTATAAGGTTTGGAGATGGGGGTAGAGCAAGGTTGGCAAGATTAGCGAGGAATCATCAGGTTGCTATGAGTGGGAGAATAATTTGGGTTCCTCGGGCTAAGAGAAGGGTTCGGCTGTGAATGCGCTCATAGTTAGTGTTAGCTAGACAGAATAAAGCTGATGAGATTAGGCCATGGGCAATTATTAGTGTTGTTGCTCCTGCGAAACTTCATGGGGTTTGGATGAGGATAGCTGCTGCGACAAGGCCTATATGACTAACTGAGGAGTAAGCAATAAGAGATTTTAAATCTGTTTGTCGTAAGCAGATAGAGCTGGTTATTACGATACCTCAGATAGCTAGGATTAAAAATGGGTAAGCTATTTCTTTAGTGAGTGGGTTAAGTATAATAATGATTCGTATTATTCCGTAGCCCCCTAGTTTTAGTAGTACGGCAGCTAGGATTATTGAACCAGCGATTGGAGCTTCGACGTGGGCTTTTGGTAGTCAGAGGTGAACTCCATAGAGTGGTATTTTGACAAGGAAGGCAATAATGCAGGCAGTTCATCAGAATTTGTCTGTTCATGAATAGAGGTTAGTGTATTGAGAGTGTTGAATAATAAATATTGAGAGGGTGCCAAGATTGTTTTGTATAGATAGCAGAGCAATGAGTAATGGAAGGGATCCAATTAAGGTATAAAATAGGAAGTAAGTTCCTGCATTTAAGCGTTCTGTTTGGTTACCTCATCGTGTAATAATAATAAGTGTTGGGATAAGTGTAGCTTCAAATATGATATAAAATAAAATTATTTCTGTTGCAGAGAAAGCTATGATGAGGAAAAATTGTAAGGAGATTAGGAGGGAAATATAGGTTCGTTGTCGGGTTAAGGGTTCTGGGGAAATGTGATTTTGACTAGCTAGGATTATTAGTGGTAGGAGTCAGCATGTAAGGATAAGTAGTGGAGTAGATAAGGGATCAATGGCTAAATATTGGTTGGAAAAGTCTCAGCCAATGTCTGAGTTTCATTTAAATCAGAATAGACTTGTTGTAGCAATGAGAAGACTATGGATGGAGGTAGTAGTTCATAGTCATTTTTTATGGGAAAATCAGGCAGTAGGAAATAGTATGATTGTTGGAATTAAAATTTTTAGCATTGGAGTAGGTTGAGGTTTTGTAGTTTGTCGGAACCATGTGAACGAGAAGCAGCAACTAGGATAGCTAGTCCTGCACTAGCTTCGCAGGCAGAAAATGTTAGGAGAATTATAGGGATAATGGAGCTGGAGGTAGAATTTAATGTTATAGATCAGATAGCAGTGGCAATAAATAGGGTGAGTATTATACCTTCAAGGCATAGGAGGGCGGATAAAAGATGTGAACGATTAAATGCAAGGCCTATTAAACCTAAGATAAATGCTGAGGTGAAACTGAAATATATAGGGGACATAAGATGTTTATGGATTTTCACCATAATTTGCTAAGCCGAAATTAGCGGTCTTAATTTGGACTAAACATCTATTCTGCTCATTCAAGTCCTCCTTGGAATCATTCATAGATGAGGCCTAGGGTAAGTAAAATTAGAATAATTGTTGCTCAGAGAAGTGTGGAGAGTGGTGTTAGTAATTGGTTTCCTCAGGGTAGTGGTAGTAAAAGGGCGATTTCTAAATCAAATAGGAGGAATAAGATTGCTACTAAGAAGAAACGTAGAGAAAAGGGGAGGCGGGCACTTCCTAGTGGGTCGAAGCCACATTCATAGGGAGATAATTTTTCATTATCTGGATTTGATGACGGTAATCAAAATGCGATTAAAGCGAGGATTAGGGAAATCAGGGCCGTGGTCGCGACAGACGACATGATGAGGTTCATTACTTTTCCTTGGGTTTTAACCAAGATTAAGTAATTGGAAATCACTTGTACTAATTTATACTAGAAAAGCAATTATGAGCCTCATCAATAGATGGATACATAAAGGAATAATCACACTACATCTACAAAATGCCAGTATCATGCTGCGGCTTCGAAGCCGAAGTGATGTTCTGATGTAAAGTGATATTGGACTTGTCGTATAAGACAAACTGCTAGAAATGTTGAACCAATAATAACGTGGAGACCGTGGAATCCTGTGGCAACATAAAATGTTGTTCCGTAGACTCCGTCGGCGATAGTGAATGGTGCTTCGTAATATTCTATGGCTTGAAGGGATGTAAAGTAAACTCCTAGGATAATGGTTAAAGTAAGGGCTTGAATTGCTTCTTTTCGGTTACCTTCTATTAAGCTATGGTGGGCTCAAGTTACGGTTACTCCTGAAGCTAAAAGTACTGCAGTGTTTAAGAGTGGGACTTCGAATGGATCTAAAGGATTAATTCCTGTTGGTGGTCAGCATCCGCCTAATTCGGGGGTTGGTGCAAGGCTGGAATGATAGAAGGCTCAGAAAAAACCTAAGAAGAAGAAAACTTCTGATGTGATGAATAAGATTATTCCATAACGAAGACCTTTTTGTACAGGAGGGGTATGATGGCCTTGGAATGTTCCTTCTCGAATAATGTCACGTCATCATTGAATTATTGTTAGGAAAAGAAGGGTTAGTCCTAAATAAAGGAGAAGAAGTGAGTGGAAGTGAAATCAGATGGCTAAACCCGATGTTATAAGAAGGGCAGCGGTAGCTCCTGTTAAGGGTCATGGGCTTGGGTCAACTATGTGGTATGCATGTGCTTGGTGAGCCATTATACATTTTCTTGTAAATATAAGCTTAGTAGGAGGACGAATACATATGCTTGGATTATTGCTACAGCTACTTCTAGAATTGTTAATAAGAATAGAATTGTAGAAGTTAGTAAGGCTACAGTTGGTATGATAGTTAAGAGGACAAATGCTGCGGTAGCAATTAATTGTATTAGAAGGTGGCCTGCTGTTAAATTGGCGGTTAGTCGGACTCCTAAGGCTAATGGTCGAATGAATAGGCTGATAGTTTCGATAATAATAAGGATTGGAATTAAAGGGGTTGGTGTTCCTTCTGGAAGAAGGTGGCCTAATGCAATTGTAGGTTGATTTAATATACCAATTAATACAGTTGTAAGTCATAATGGAAGGGCGAATGCTATATTTAGAGAAAGTTGTGTTGTAGGGGTAAATGTGTATGGGAGAAGACCTAAGAGGTTAATGGTAATTAGGAATAATATTAAGGCTGTTAGTAATATAGCTCATTTATGTCCTCCAAGGTTGATTGGTTGTATAAGTTGATAAACAAAGCGATTAATGAATCAAGCTTGGAGAGTAATTAATCGGTTGTTTAATCATCGATTAGTTGGAGTTGGGAAGGTTAATCATGGGATTAAGATTGCTAGGGCAATGAGGGGGATTCCAATAAGTGATGGGCTTAAGAATTGATCAAAGAAACTTATAATCATGGTCAGTTTCAGGGATTAGGTTTAGGTTTTTCAGTACTTTTTAGGGTTGGGTCATTATTGAATAAATGATTTATAATTTTGTTTGGTAGAATAGTAAGGAAGATAATTCATGAGAATAATAAGATTAAAAATCATGGGTTAGGATTTAATTGGGGCATATCATTAAGGGTGGTTGGGAGTCACCAATGTTTAGCTTAAAAGGCTAATGCTAGGCCCAGTTTAGCTTCTTAATGAGGCTTCTTCTAGCATTGATGAAGATCAGGCTTCGAAGTGTTCTAGGGGAACTGCTTCTACTACGATAGGTATAAAGCTGTGATTAGCGCCGCAAATTTCTGAACATTGGCCGTAATAGACACCAGGACGTGAAACAATAAAGGCAGTTTGATTAAGTCGTCCTGGAACAGCATCTATTTTTACGCCTAGAGCTGGAACGGCTCATGAGTGTAGGACGTCTTCTGCTGATACTAGGACTCGGATAGGTGATTCTATAGGTACTACTATACGGTGATCTGTTTCCAATAAACGGAATTGACCTGGAGTCAAGTCTTGAGTTTGAATTATATAAGAATCAAATCCTAGGTCTTCGTAATCTGTATATTCATAACTTCAGTATCATTGATGGCCTATAGCTTTAATGGTTAGATGTGGATCATTGATTTCGTCTATGAGATATAAGATTCGTAGTGATGGGAGAGCAATTATAATGAGAATAATAGCAGGTAAGATGGTTCAAACGATTTCGATTTCTTGGGAGTCAAGAATGTATTTATTTGTAAGTTTAGTTGTAACTATTGCTGTAATAATGTAGAGAACTAGGGTGCTAATTAAGAATACAATTATTAATGTGTGGTCGTGAAAGTGAATAAGTTCTTCCATAACTGGGGAGGCTGCATCTTGGAATCCTAATTGTGAGGGGTGTGCCATTGTAAAATAAGATACGTAAGGGTTTAACTTACAATTCTGTCCCGACAAGGCAGTGTAATATATTTTACTAGTATCTTATGAAGAAAGTGACAGAGTGGTGATGTGGCTGGCTTGAAACCAGCATATGGGGGTTCAATTCCTTCCTTTCTTGTTAAAAAGAGGGTCGTTGGACTTGAACAAATGCTGGTTCTTCGTAGGTGTGATAAGGAGGAGGACAACCATGTAGTCATTCTACATTTGTATGTGGAAGTTCAACGGATAGTACTTCTCGTTTTGAGGCAAATGCTTCTCAAATGATGAATAGTAATATGATTACAGCAACGAGAGAGATTAGGGAGCCAATTGATGAAATTGCGTTTCATAGAGTATATGCATCTGGATAATCTGAATATCGTCGTGGTATACCTGCGAGACCTAGGAAGTGTTGAGGGAAGAAGGTTAAGTTTACTCCAATAAATATAACTGTAAATTGGATTTTTGTTCAGGTTTGATGAAGAGTAAAACCAGAAATTAAGGGGAATCAGTGAATAAGACCTGCCATAATGGCAAATACTGCTCCTATTGAAAGAACATAGTGGAAGTGAGCTACTACATAATAAGTATCATGGAGAACAATGTCTAATGAGGAGTTAGCTAGGACAATTCCTGTTAAACCACCTACTGTAAAAAGGAAGATAAATCCTAAAGCTCAGAGTAAAGGAGTATCTCATTTAATAGATCCTCCATGAAGGGTTGCTAATCAGCTAAAGACTTTAACACCTGTAGGAATAGCAATAATTATTGTTGCGGAGGTGAAATAGGCTCGAGTATCTACATCTATTCCTACTGTGAATATATGATGGGCTCAAACAATAAAACCAAGTAGACCAATTGCTATTATTGCTCAAACTATGCCTATATATCCGAATGGTTCTTTTTTACCTGAGTAATAGGCTACTACATGAGAGATTATTCCGAAGCCCGGTAGAATTAAAATATAAACTTCAGGATGACCAAAAAATCAAAATAAATGTTGATAAAGGATTGGATCTCCCCCACCTGCAGGATCAAAGAATGTAGTATTAAGGTTACGATCTGTAAGTAATATTGTAATCCCTGCTGCAAGAACTGGAAGTGATAAGAGAAGAAGAATAGTGGTTACAAGAATAGATCAAACAAATAATGGTGTTTGATATTGGGAAATGGCTGGTGGTTTTATATTAATAATAGTTGTAATAAAATTAATTGAAGCTAGAATTGATGAAACACCGGCTAAGTGAAGAGAGAAAATAGCTAAATCAACAGATGGTCCAGCATGTGCTAGGTTACTAGCTAATGGGGGATAAACTGTTCAACCAGTACCTGCTCCAGCTTCTACTCCGGCAGAAGCGAGGAGGAGAAGAAATGATGGTGGAAGAAGTCAAAAACTTATGTTATTTATTCGTGGGAAGGCTATATCTGGTGCACCAATTATTAAAGGAACTAGTCAATTTCCGAAACCACCAATTATAATTGGTATAACCATAAAAAAGATTATTACAAAAGCGTGGGCAGTTACGATTACATTATAAATCTGATCATCCCCTAAAAGTGATCCAGGTTGCCCAAGTTCAGCTCGAATTAGGAGACTTAGGGCTGTTCCAACTATACCTGCTCATGCACCAAAAATCAGGTAAAGGGTGCCAATATCTTTGTGGTTGGTAGAAAATAGTCAACGATTAATTGCCACAGGTAAGATGGCTGAGAATAAGCGGCGGATTGTAGCTCCGTTTACAGAGGTCAAAATCCTCTTCTTATCAAAGCCTTGAAGTAGCTGTTTACGTTGGATTGCAAATCCAAAGACGGAGGTTAGTTCCCTCCCGGGGCTTTCTCCCGCCTTTGTCTGTGGCGGCGGGAGAAAGCTTAGATAGAAGTTCGTTGGATTAAACGCTTAGCTGTTAACTAAGATTTTGTAGGATCGAGGCCTGCCTATCTAGAAGGTTTTAGCTTAATTAAAGCATCTGAGTTGCATTCAGAGGATGTGAGATAGAGTCTTGCAAGTCTTAGCAGAAATTAGAGGATTTTCACTTCTACTTAAAGCTTTGAAGGCTTTTGGTCTGTTGTTAACCTAAATTTCTATGGGGTAAGTATAAAGATTGTGGGTGTTAAGGGGAGAAGGAGGATGGATAAGGTTGCTGAGGTTAATAGGATGAGGGTTGGGTGGTTGGGTTTTGTTCGTCAAGATGATGATATGTTGGTTGGGTTAGGGTTTATAGTTAGTGTTGTAGCATAACATAGACGTAAGTAAAAGAATAGACTAAGGAGGGCTATGAGAGCTATAATAGTAGCTGGAATAAATAAACTTTGTTTTGTTAATTCTTGGAGGATTAATCATTTAGGTATAAATCCGGAAAGTGGAGGTAGTCCTCCTAGGGAAAGGAGGGTTAATAAAGTGATAATGGATAAGAGAGGGGATTTGGTTGATGATGAGGCAATTGAGTTAATTTTAGTTGAGTTAAAGGTTTTAAATAAGAGAAAGGTTGTAAGTGTTATGATAATATATAGGATGAGGTTAAGTAGGGTTAGGTTAGGAGCATAATGTAGAATTGTAATTATTCATCCGAGGTTTGCGATTGATGAGTAGGCCAGGATTTTTCGTAATTGTGTTTGATTAAGTCCTCCCCAGCCTCCAATAATTGTTGAGAGAATTCCAAGGGATAATAATAAATTGGGGTTGAGTAAGGGGTATAGTTGAAGTAAAATAGCGAATGGAGCTAGTTTTTGTCAGGTTGATAGGATGAGTCCTGTGGTGAGATCTAAGCCTTGGAGGACTTCGGGTAGTCAAAAGTGTAGTGGTGCAAGACCAATTTTTAGGGCAAGTGCGGTTAATGCTAGTGTGGCAGAACTTGGGTTAATTATTTCGGTTAAACTTCATTCACCTGAAGTTCAAGCATTTGTGATGCCAGCGAATAATAATAGAGCGGAGGCAGTTGCTTGAGTAATGAAATATTTTGTAGTAGCTTCTACTGCTCGTGGGTGGTGTTGGCGTATTATTAGAGGAATAATAGCTAGAGTATTAATTTCAAGGCCTATTCATACTAGGAGTCAGTGTGACCCAATAAATGTAAGGGTGGTTCCTAGGCCTAGACTTGAAATTAGGATGGTTAATACAGTAGGGTTCATTAGTAAAGGAAGGATTTTAACCAACATGGTTGGGGTATGGGCCCAAAAGCTTTATTAGCTGACTTTACTAGGGAATAGTGTAATAGGAAACACGAAGGGTTTTGATCTCTTAAATATAGGTTCGAATCCTATTTTTCTAGAAGGAAGTGGAGAGATTTTAACTCTCATTATCCACTCTATCAAAGTGGTCCTTTAATTCAGGCACACTTCCTTAAGTGATTGGGGGTAGGCTTGATGTAGCGAGAGGTAGGGCTATGTGTCATAGGATAATTGCTAAAGTGAGGGGTAGGAAGTTTTTTCAGACTAAGTGTATGAGTTGATCATAGCGGAAGCGGGGGTAGGATGCTCGGATTCATAAGAAGATAAATGTTAGTAATGTAGCTTTTATTATAAGGCTGAGTGTTGAGATTTGTGGGAGAAGAGGATTATAGGAAGTTCCTATGAATAGGATAACTGATAGGGTATTTATTAGTAGGATGTTAGTATATTCGGCTAGGAAGAATAGAGCAAATGGGCCTCCTGCGTATTCAATGTTGAATCCTGATACTAGTTCTGATTCTCCTTCTGTTAGGTCAAAGGGAGCTCGGTTAGTTTCTGCTAGGGTTGAAATGTATCATATTAAGGCTAGTGGTCAACCTGGGATTAGGAGTCAGATAGTTTCTTGAGCTAGATTAAATGTATGGAGGGTAAATCCTCCAGCGAATACGATTATTGATAAGAGGATGAGGCCTAAGCTTACTTCATATGAGATAGTTTGTGCTACGGCACGTAATGCTCCTATTAGAGCATATTTTGAGTTGGATGCTCATCCGGACCCTAAAATAGTGTAAACAGTAAGGCTTGAGATTGCTAGAATAAATAATAGACCTAGGTTAAGATTAATAATTGAGTGAGGAAGAGGGAGGGGTATTCATATGAGTAGGGCTAATGTTAGAGCTATTGTGGGGGCAATTAGAAATAGAAATGGAGAGGATATTGATGGACGGACAGGTTCTTTAATAAATAATTTTAGGCCATCTGCAATAGGTTGGAGTAGACCATAAGGTCCAACAATGTTTGGACCTTTACGAAATTGTATATAGCCGAGAATTTTTCGTTCAATTAATGTAAGGAAGGCTGTGGCTAAAAGGATGGGGATAATGTAGGCAAGGGGGTTAATTAAATAGAGTAAAATGGGTTGGAGCATAGTTGAGGAGAGGATTTGAACCTCTGGATTAAAGGACTTAGGTCTTTTGCATTTACCAGGCTCTGCCACCTCAACAACCCTTTTTTTGGGCACTAGGTGACCTTTTCTTATCTATTTTAGTTTTATTCAATAGATGAAAATAGGGCGTGCTAGTGGCATTGGCCCTACTTTTCCGGTCCTTTCGTACTAGGAAAAGTGTATTCATAGATAGAAACTGACCTGGATTTCTCCGGTCTGAACTCAGATCACGTAGGACTATTAATCGTTGAACAAACGAACCCTTAATAGCGGTTGCACCATTAGGATGTCCTGATCCAACATCGAGGTCGTAAACCCTTTCTTCGATAGGGACTCTGAGAAAGGATTGCGCTGTTATCCCTAGGGTAACTTGGTTCATTGATCAGGAAATCCTGGGTCATTTTTCGATAAATGTTTTATTAATTAGAATTGTCATTCTAATTTTTAAGTACTTAGTACTCAGTCGATGAGGGGGATTTGTTTTTCCCCTTGGTCACCCCAACCAAAAACAGTTAAATTAGAAGTATTGTATGTTTTGTTTATTCCCTGGGAAGTGGATGATTACATAATTAATTTAAGTGTTTGAAGCTCCATAGGGTCTTCTCGTCTAATGTTATTATATTCGCTTCTGCACGAATAGATCAATTTCATTGATTGGAAAATAGAGACAGTTAAACTCTCGTGATGCCTTTCATACAGGTCTTCATTTAAAAGACAAGTGATTACGCTACCTTTGCACGGTCAAAATACCGCGGCCGTTAAACGTTGTCACAGGGCAGGCGGGACCTCTTATGGTTTGTCAAGAGGCGATGTTTTTGGTAAACAGGCGGAGTTTATGTTTGCCGAGTTCCTTTATTTTCTTTTAATCTTTCCTGGTGACACTCCTGTGTAGGGATAACGAGTAGGGGAATAGGATTTTCTAGTTGATGATTAAGTGATATAATGACCTCAGTTTGGGGTCGTTTAATTATCAGTGATTTAATTCTTTCTGACGTACACTTGTGTCGGGAGAGATTTGTTCTCTTTATTACTCATTTTAGCATAAGTTCTTTTATATAAATATAAAATAACCCAATAGGATGAAGGGGGTTGTGAATGAATATCTGGATTAAAGGTTTAGTTATTAGATTAGAGCTGCGACGCTTGCTTGACAGGTGGCTGCTTTTAGGCCCACTGAGATGGTAACCTTGATAATTATGATCATTTCCCACCTTAAAAAGTTGTGTCTTGGTTTAGAAGGGTTGTACCTCTTCTAAATAACTATTAATTCTTATAAGTTTCTTTGACGAGTAAGTCTTGTCTAGATGGTGAAAAATTAATGCAGAACTAAAGTTCTTTTCTTGGGTAACCAGCTATCACTAAACTCGGTAGGCTTTTCACCGCTACTCGGAAGTCTTCCCACTCTTTTGCCACAGAGACGGGTTAGCTCTATAATGTTGCTTCGGAGTAGCTCGTTTAGTTTCGGGGAGATAGACTTAAGATCTTTTTGCCTAGTTTTTCTAGCTAAATCATGATGCAAAAGGTACGAGGTATGATCTCTGCTTTTTAGTACTTTAATGATTTATTTCATTTCTTTTTCAGCTTTCCCTTGCGGTACATAGGTTATTGCGCTAGGGTTATTGTTCTGTCACCCATACTGAAAGGTTGAGAATGTTTTGATTGAAAATTGTAATATGGATTAGATTTATAAGGTCTAGTTGAATTGATATATAGGCTAGCTTTGAGGTTCAAAATGATCCGAATTGCGCGGATATCTCCTCGGTGTAAGGGAGGTGCTTTACTAATTTAGCCACATTTTGATTCCAAGTGCACTTTCCAGTACACTTACCATGTTACGACTTGCCTCCTCTTGTTGAAGAAATGTATTTATAAAAAGGGTAAGTTATTTTTGAGGAGAGTGACGGGCGGTGTGTGCTTATCCCAGGGCCGATTTCAGAGGAGTATTCTGATCTCCTCTTACTGCTAAATCCACCTTTAGGTGTGTTTTCAGTTTACCATTCGTATATTCTTGGAAAAAAATGTAGCCCATTTCTTCCCACTTCATTTGCTACACCTCGACCTGACGTTTTGGAGTTTTATTCTTTTTGCTTACTTTTGATCCTTCACAGGGTGGGCTGACGACGGCGGTATATAGACGGTAATGGCAAGAAGTGGTGAGGTTGAACGAGGATTATCGGTTATAGAACAGGCTCCTCTAGGTGGGTGTGGGATACCGCCAAGTCCTTTGGGTTTTAAGCTAGCGCTTGTAGTACTCTGGCGAACAATATAGTGAGGTGTTGTCTAAGTTTGTGGTTGGGCATAGTAGGGTATCTAATCCTAGTTTGGGCCCCAACTGTCGTGACATCAAGGTTCCTTAATTTGTAAAGTCACTTTCGTTGTTGTTTATTCCACTCATGAATACGTATAACAGTTTTATGAGGTCTGAACTTTAGTAGTTAAAGGTCATTCTTTAATCACTCTTTACGCCGGGATGTGTTAATGTGAGTTACTCGTATAACCGCGGTGGCTGGCACGAGATTAACCAACTCTGTTAACTTTAACTGAGTCAAGCTTGCGCTTATGAAATCAATGTTTATTACTGCTGAAATCCCTTGGGGGAGTGGCTTAGCAAGATGTCTTGGGCTACGTGTATGTGTGCCTGATATCTGCTCCTAGTTATTTAATAGAATAATTAGGGCATTCTCACGGGAGAGCTGAAACTTGCATGTATAATCCTAGTTACAATTAACACTAAGGCCAGGACCAAACCTTACATGCTTGCGGAAAAAAATTAATTTTCATCTTAGCATCTTCAGTGCCATGCTTTAAATTAAGCTACACTAGC
>NW_027651259.1:0-1000 GCF_965287045.1 Carcharhinus amblyrhynchos | reverse complement strand
GCAGGTGTACCTACACCACACACACACACACACACACACACACACACACACACACACACACACACACACACAGGGACTCTGATGTAAAATCACAATCCTGGGATGCCTTCCCTAACAGCACCGTGGGTGTACCTACACCACATGGGGACTGACTGATGTCCAATCACAATCCTGGATTTCCCTTCCTAACAGCACCGGTACCTACACCACACACACACACAGGGACTCTGATGTACAATCACAATCCTGGGATGCCTTCCCTAACAGCACCGTGGGTGTACCTACACCACATGGGGACTGACTGATGTCCAATCACAATCCTGGAACTCCCTCCCTAACAGCGCCGCGAGTGTACCTACACCACACACACACAGGGACTGACTGATGTCCAATCACAATCCTGGATTTCCCTCCCTAACAGCGCTTTGGGTGTACCTACACCACACACAGGGACTGACTGATGTCCAATCACAATCCTGGATTTCCCTCCCTAACAGCACCGTGGATGTACCTACACCACACACACACACACACACAGGGACTCTGATGTACAATCACAATCCTGGGATGCCTTCCCTAACAGCACCGTGAGTGTACCTACACCACATGGGGACTGACTGATGTCCAATCACAATCCTGGAACTCCCTCCTTAACAGCGCTTTGGGTGTACCTACACCACATAGGGACTGACTGATGTCCAATCACAATCCTGGAACTCCCTCCCTAACAGCGCCGTGGGTGTACCTACACCACACACACAGGGACTGACTGATGTCCAATAACAATCCTGGATTTCCCTCACTAACAGCGCCGTGGGTGTACCTACACCACACACAGGACTGCTGCAGGTTTGAGAACACGGTTCACCGCCACCTTCGAGGGGCAGTTAGGGATGGGTAGCAAAAGCTGGGCCCAGCCCAGCAATGCCCGCATCTGTTGAAAGAAGAACAGAAACTCCAGGTCTGTCCATCCCCGCACTGTGGAACTAAACCAGAACTG
>NW_027651258.1:0-1000 GCF_965287045.1 Carcharhinus amblyrhynchos | reverse complement strand
GCTCCTCTACACTGTCCCCCCCCATCAATCACTCCAGGACAGGTACAGCACGGGGTCTTAGATACAGAGTAAAGCTCCCTCTACACTGTCCCCCCCATCAATCACTCCCAGGACAGGTACAGCACGGGGTTAGATACAGAGTAAAGCTCCCTCTACACTGTCCCCATCAAACTCTCCAGGACAGGTACAGCACGGGGTTAGATACAGAGTAAAGCTCCCTCTACACTGTCCCCCATCCCAGGACAGGTACAGTACACCTAACCAGGCAAGCCAAAATGTTTTGGAAGTGGGGAGGGTGAGGTTCCGAGGGGTCATTTTATCACGGCCAATGCACCTATCATGCACGTCTTTCGGACTGCGGAAGGAACCCGGAGGAAACCCACGCTGACACGGGGAGAATGTGCAGACTCTGCACAGACAGTGACCCGAGCCGGGAATCGAACCGGGTCCCTGGCGCTGTGAGGCAGCGGTGCTAACCCGCTGCGCCACCTTGCCTTGTCAAAGCGGGCGATGCCTCTGGAGTAGAAATCCAGAAACTGGGTGGATGGATTCACACCCACCCCAGCCCCCCTGCTCACCAACCCCCCACGTTTCCCCTCCCCACCCCTCCCCTCACCCCCACCCATCCCCCCCCCCGCATTTCCCCCCACCCTCCTCCCCCCACAGTTGGTGTCACCACTGCTGGGGCAGGTCACCCTCGCCAAGCCCCCTGAACACGAGTGACTCCCGAACCCACAGTGAGGCCCGGTTGACATCCCAACCCACCCCCCCCCCCGGCGAAATGGACCCACCAGCCACCCCTCATCTCACGGGGCAAACGCTCGCGTCCCACGGGAGAAGCAAGTAAGCGATGGGGAGGGCACTAACTTGTGTGCGCGGACAGCTAAAGGTGCGGCCATCAAATAGGGAGGTGGCAAGAGGGCAGAACTGGAGGAGCGCAGTGATTTTGGAGGATTGTGGGGCTGCAGGTTCTCCCTGAGACAGAGCTGTGTAGGGGGAG
>NW_027651257.1:0-1000 GCF_965287045.1 Carcharhinus amblyrhynchos | reverse complement strand
AGAGAGCATGTGACCTGTCGACACAGACACTGAGGCACAGACTTGTGAATATTGCGCACAGGGCCAAGTCCTGGACTGGGATTGGCACGGGGAGATTTAAATCCCTCCTGGAGACGGATGGAGCACATCCCTGTGTCCTGCGATGTCCCGGGATCGCGCTCTGTCCCTGGGGGCAGTTCTGGGTTGTCCTGTCGGGATTAACTCACAGGATTACTCACATTCTCTGCTCCCGCTTTTCAAACATTCTTTGAACTTTCATTTCCCAATAAACAGCCTTTTTTTTGGTTTAAACATTTTCTTGTTAGCGATCACGGTGACACATACATCTCAATCCTCTGCCCCACCTCCCCGCGGTACCATCCTGAGAGACTCAGTCAGTTAGGATTATATTCACTGGAGTTTAGAAGCGTGAGAGGGGATCTCATAGAAATTTATAAAATTCACACAGGGTTAGACAGGGTAGATTCAGAAAGAATGTTCCTGATGGTGGGGGCATTCCCGTAACCCCATGTATTCACCCTGCCAATCCACTGACACTAAGGGGCAATTTACCATGGCCAATCCCCCTAACCTGCACACCTTTGGACTGTGGGAGGAAACTGGAGCACCCAGAGAAGACCCACACAGACATGGGGAGAACGTGCAGACCGGAGTGCAGACAGTGACCCGACTCGGGAATCGAACCCGAGTCCCTGGCGCTGTGAAACAGCCGTGTGAACCACTGTGCCACCGTACTGCCCGTATTGTGAGACTACCAATCCAGAAACTCAACTAATGTTCTGGGGACCCGGGTTCCTCCCACAGGAACTTAGTAAGATGGAGGATTATAGGTATGCCGAGTAGGTAGGGACATGTTCGGCGCAACTTGTGGGCCGAAGGGCCTATTTGTGCTGTAGTTTTTCTATGTTTCTGTGTTGGAATCCTGCCATGGTGGAATCTGAATTCAATAAAAAATATCTGGAATTCAGAATCTACTGATGACCCATTGTCGGAAAAACCC
>NW_027651256.1:0-1000 GCF_965287045.1 Carcharhinus amblyrhynchos | reverse complement strand
AATCGAACCCGGGTCCCTGGCGCTGTGAGACAGCAGTGTTAACCCACTGTGTCACCGTGCCCCCGGGAATCGAACCCGGGTCCCTGGCGCTGTGAGGCAGCAGTGTTAACCCACTGTGTCACCGTGCCCCCGGGAATCGAACCCGGGTCCCTGGCACTGCGAGACAGCAGTGTTAACCCACTGTGTCACCGTGCCCCCGGGAATCGAACCCGGGTCCCTGGCGCTGCGAGACAGCAGTGTTAACCCACTGTGTCACCGTGTCCCCGGGAATCGAACCTGGGTCCCTGGCTCTGTGAGGCAGCAGTGTTAACCCACTGTGTCACCGTGCCCCCGGGAATCGAACCCGGGTCCCTGGTGCTGTGAGACAGCAGTGTTAACCCACTGTGTCACCGTGTCCCCGGGAATCGAACCCGGGTCCCTGGCGCTGTGAGACAGCAGTGTTAACCCACTGTGTCACCGTGTCCCCGGGAATCGAACCCGGGTCCCTGGCGCTGTGAGACAGCAGTGCTAACCCACTGTGTCACCGTGTCCCCGGGAATCGAACCCGGGTCCCTGGCTCTGTGAGACAGCAGTGTTAACCCACTGTGTCACCGTGCCCCCGGGAATCGAACCCGGGTCCCTGGCGCTGTGAGACAGCAGTGTTAACCCACTGTGTCACCGTGCCCCCGGGAATCGAACCCGGGTCCCTGGCGCTGTGAGACAGCAGTGTTAACCCACTGTGTCACCGTGTCCCCGGGAATCGAACCCGGGTCCCTGGCGCTGTGAGTGCTATCCCACTGTGCTGCCCAAGGGAGTGAATTTTGGCCTGTAACAGTGACCTCACCTGCCTTCTATTTAAGTGGGATGTCCGGAGGTGTGGAGAGGTGCTATATAAATGCGTGGCAGACTCTGATTACGGTACCATTTTCCGTTGCACTGCCGCAGAGCACTCAGACACAGGAGTGTTTTGGATGTGTCTGGATGTGCTTCAGAAAGATGGGGGGAGCGGGGAGGGGGTGTC
>NW_027651255.1:0-1000 GCF_965287045.1 Carcharhinus amblyrhynchos | reverse complement strand
CACCCCCCCACACCCCCCCTCCCTGCCCGTCACCCCCCCATACCCCCCTCCCTGCCCCATACCCCCCTCCCTGCCCCACACCCCCCTCCCTGCCCCACACCCCCCTCCCTGCCCCTCACCCCCCCTCCCTGCCCCCACCCCCCACACACCCCCCTCCCCACCACACACCCCCCTCCCCGCCCCCCCACCACACACCCCCCTCCCGCCCCCCCACCACACTCCCCCCTCCCCGCCCCCCCACCACACACCCCCCTCCCCGCCCCCCCCACCACACACCCCCCCTCCCCGCCCCCCCCACCACACACCCGCCTCCCCCGCCCCCCCACCACACACCCCCCTCCCCGCCCCCCCCACCACACACCCCCCTCCCCGCCCCCCCACCACACACCCCGCCTCCCCGCCCCCCCACCACACACCCCCCTCCCCGCCCCCCCCACCACACACCCCCCTCCCCGCCCCCCCACCACACACCCGCCTCCCCGCCCCCCCACCACACACCCCGCCTCCCCGCCCCCACCACACACCCCCTCCCCGCCCCCCCCACCACACCACCCCCCTCCCCGCCCCCCCACCACACACCCCGCCTCCCCGCCCCCCCACCACACACCCCGCCTCCCCCCGCCCCCCCACCACACACCCCCCTCCCGCCCCCCCACCACACACCCCCCTCCCCCCGCCCCCCCACACACACCCCCCCTTACCCACCGGTCAGCCTCTGTCCCTGCCCCGTTCCCCCTCCCCTCCCACTCACCCTGTCCAGCATGAGGAGCCGACTGTTGTGCTGCGCACTCTCCTTTCCAAAGCCCTCACAGCCCTCCACCCTCACTGAAATCAGGTGCACCCTCGATGGGGGATTCTCTGTGGAAATAAGACAGAATCTGGGAAACGGCACTTCAGACTGGAGGCAGCGAGAGAGAGAGAGAGAGAGATACACACAGAGAAAGACAGACTCACAAACTCACAGCTCTGCTTCCCTCCCACAGTCCAAAGATGTGTAGGT
>NW_027651254.1:0-1000 GCF_965287045.1 Carcharhinus amblyrhynchos | reverse complement strand
TGAACCTGTTTAAATATATATTATCTGGTGTGTGTGTGCGTGGATCGGGGAGTATATTATATATGAACCTGTTTAAATATATATTATCTGTGTGTGTGTGTGTGTCGGGTATATTATATATGAACATGTTTAAATATATATTTATCTGTGTGTGTGTGTGTGTGTGTATCTGTTTCTATCTCTGTGTGTGTGTGTTTGTGTGTGTGTATCTGTTTCTATCTGTGTGTGTGTGTTTTTTGTTGTGTGTTGGTATCTGTTTCTATCTGTGTGTGTGTGTGTGTGTGTGTATCTGTTTCTATCTGTGTGTGTGTGTGTGTGTGTGTGTATCTGTTTCTATCTGTGTGTGTGTGTGTGGTGTGTGTGTATCTGTTTCTATCTGTGTGTGTGTGTGTGTGTGGTGTGTGTGTATCTGTTTCTATCTGTGTGTGTGGTTGTGTGTGTGTGATCTGTTTCTATCTGTGTGTGTGTGTGGTGTGTGTGTATCTGTTTCTATCTGTGTGTGTGTTGTGTGTGTGTGTGGTATCTGTTTCTATCTGTGTGTGTGTGTTGTGTGTGTGTATCTGTTTCTATCTGTGTGTGTGTGTGTGTGTGTGTATCTGCTTCTATCTGTGTGTGTGTTTGTGTGTGTGTGTATCTGTTTCTATCTGTGTGTGTGTGTGTGTGTGTGTGTGTATCTGTTTCTATCTGTGTGTGTGTTTGTGTGTGTGTATCTGTTTCTATCTGTGTGTGTGTGTGTGTGTGTGTGTGTGTATCTGTTTCTATCTGTGTGTGTGTGTGTGTATCTGTTTCTATCTGTGTGTGTGTGTGAGAGAGAGAGAGAGTCTGCCCATATTATTTACCGCTTGCCGGTCTGGCTCTGGGTGTGAGGGGGTGTGGTTAAAGACGCAAGTGTTAAGGTCAAGTTAACTGCCCGTCCACGGACAGTGACAATGTGCAGCCCCCTCGCTGAGTTCCTGTCTGTTTTTTTAATGTTTTATTGGACCCAGCTTCGCATTCCACC
>NW_027651253.1:0-1000 GCF_965287045.1 Carcharhinus amblyrhynchos | reverse complement strand
GGATTAGTTTGGGGATTGATACAGGGCTATGGGGGAGAGAGTGGGGCAGTGGATTAGTTTGGGATTGAGCTATGGGGAGAGAGCGGGGGCAGTGGGTGGGGATTGATACAGGGCTATGGGGAGAGAGCGGGGCAGTGGGATTAGTTTGGGGATTGAGCTATGGGGAGAGAGCGGGGGCAGTGGGATTAGTTTGGGGATTGATACAGGGCTATGGGGAGAGAGGGGGGCAGTGGGATTAGTTTGGGGATTGATACAGGGCTATGGGGAGAGAGTGGGGCAGTGGGATTAGTTTGGGGATTGATACAGGGCTATGGGGAGAGAGTGGGGGCAGTGGGATTAGTTTGGGGATTGATACAGGGCTATGGGGAGAGCGGGGCAGTGGGATTAGTTTGGGGATTGATACAGGGCTATGGGGAGAGAGTGGGGGCAGTGGGATTAGTTTGGGGATTGATACAGGGCTATGGGGAGAGCGGGGCAGTGGGATTAGTTTGGGGGATTGATACAGGGCTATGGGGAGAGAGCGGGGCAGTGGGATTAGTTTGGGGATTGATACAGGGCTATGGGGAGAGAGCGGGGCAGTGGGATTAGTTTGGGGGGAGAGTGGGGGGGCAGTGGGATTAGTTTTGGGGGGAGAGTGGGGGGCAGTGGGATTAGTTTGGGGGGAGAGTGGGGCAGTGGGATTAGTTTGGGGGGAGAGTGGGGGGCAGTGGGATTAGTTTGGGGGGAGAGTGGGGGCAGTGGGATTAGTTTGGGGATTGATACAGGGCTATGGGGGGAGAGTGGGGGGCAGTGGGATTAGTTTGGGGGGAGAGTGGGGGGCAGTGGGATTAGTTTGGGGGGAGAGCGGGGGCAGTGGGATTAGTTTGGGGGAGAGTGGGGGGCAGTGGATTAGTTTGGGGGGAGAGTGGGGGGCAGTGGGATTAGTTTGGGGGGAGAGTGGGGCAGTGGGATTAGTTTGGGGGGAGAGTGGGGGGCAGTGGGATTAGTTTGGGGGGAGAGC
>NW_027651252.1:0-1000 GCF_965287045.1 Carcharhinus amblyrhynchos | reverse complement strand
GTTAGAATGAGGGGTGAGGGAGGTGGTGAGGGAGGGGTGAGGGAGGGTGGTGAGGGAGGGGGTGAGGGAGGTGGTGAGGGAGGGGTGAGGGAGGGTGGTGAGGGAGGAGGTGAGGGAGGGGGATGAAGGACGGGGTGAGTGTGGGGGGTGAGGGAGGAGGGTGAGGAGGTGGTGACGGAGGGGTTGAGGGAGGGGTGAGGGAGGAGGTGAGGGAGGGGTTGAGGGGGGTGAGGGACGGGGTGAGGGAGGGGTTGAGGGAGGGGGTGAGGGAGGGGGTGAGGGGGTGAGGGAGGGGGTGAGGGACGGGGTGAGGGAGGTGAGGGAGGGGGTGAGGGAGGGGGTGAGGGAGGTGAGGGAGGAGGTGAGGGAGGGGGTGAGGGAGGGGGTGAGGGAGGGGGTGAGGGAGGTGAGGGAGGGGTGAGGGAGGGGGTGAAGGAGGGGGTGGGGGGGTGAGGGAGGGGGTGAGGGAGGGGGTGAGGGAGGGGGTGAGGGAGGGGGTGAGGGGGGTGAGGGAGGGGTGAGGGAGGGTGTGAGGGAGGTGAGTGAGGGAGGTGAGTGAGGGGTGAGGGAAGGCAGTGATGTACAAATTGATGAGAGCCTCTCCCCTGTCACTTGGTGGCGCCCCATTGGTTACACTGACCTGGTTCTGCAGGTTTATGAGATCCTTTTCACTAATCCCATTGCTGATGATGATGGATACATCGGAAAACCAGGATACTCCGAACCTGAGGGTGAAAGCAGTTCATCCTTAACCAGATCACTGAGCACAGGGAGAGGGAAAAGCCAAACGAGGTGAGTGTGGGCGCTCAGACTTACTCCTTCGCACAGGCCTGGAATATGCTGCGGATCCTTGAGGACTGCCCGAGCAGGTCACCACTGTCCAGCCGCAGTCCATGTGTCCGGTACCCCATATCGCTCAGAGCCAAGGACACCGCGCAGAAGTTGGGAACTCCACTCCTGTGTGGAATTGTGAAGACAAGGATTAGGAATCTCTCCCTGA
>NW_027651250.1:0-1000 GCF_965287045.1 Carcharhinus amblyrhynchos | reverse complement strand
CACACACACTCTCACCACATTCTCTCTCACACACACACTCTCTCTCACACACACTCTCTCTCTCACCACACACTCTCTCTCAACACACACTCTCTCTCACACATACACTCTCTCTCACACACTCTCTCTCTCACACACACACTCTCTCTCACACACACACACCACACACACACACACACACTCTCTCACACTCTCTCTCTCTCACACACTATGACACATATTCTCACGGCTTTTATGAGCTATGTTTTCTTCGTTTGTTCATTAGTATGTTCAGATCTGGCTGAGAAACATTTATACTAACCCATCTCTTTTTCTCTCTCCCTCCTATGTTTCTCTGTCTCTGTCTTTCTCTCTATCTGTCTGTCTGTCTCACCCTCTCTCTCTCTGTCTCTCTCTCTCTCCCTCTGTCTGTCTCTACCTCTCTCTGTTTCTCTCTTTGTCTAACCCTGTCTTTCTCCCTCTCTCTCTCTCTCTCCATTTCTCTGTCTCTGTTTCTGTCTCTCTCCCTGTCTGTTTCTGTCTCTCTCCCTGTCTCTGTTTCTCTCTCTCTCTCTCTCCATTTCTCTCCCTCTCTGTCTCTCTCCATTTCTCTCCCTCTCTGTCTCTCTCCATTTCTCTCTCTGTCTCTCTCCATTTCTCTCCCTCTCTGTCTCTAACTCTGTTTCTCTCCCCCTCTGTCTCTCTCTCTCTCTCTGTCTCTCCCTCTTTCACAGGGTCTGGACGCGGAAGGCGAGCTCGCCACTGACCCCACCATCCACTGCGGACCCTCGTACCCCCCCGCTCCTCCTCCTCCTCCCCCTCTTCCTCTCCCACCGCCTCTGCCGGACCCCTACTGCCTGGCCCCTGGCCCCTCCCCGGGCCTGGACCTCCCAGGCCGCCGCCCTGGGGCTGGGGGCTACCCGGGGCCCTTCGAGCGCGGCGGCTACCCCCCGCCGGGGGGGCCTGAGGCGGGCTGCTGCCCTCCCCCCAGCTGCTGCCGGAGGCGCCCTCCTGCCGCTAC
>NW_027651249.1:0-1000 GCF_965287045.1 Carcharhinus amblyrhynchos | reverse complement strand
ACGGCCAATCCCCCCTTACCTACACATCTTTGGACACTAAGGGACAATTTAGCACGGCCAATCCCCCCTAACCTACACATCTTTGGACACTAAGGGACAATTTAGCACGGCCAATCCACCCTAACCTACACATCTTTGGACACTAAGGGACAATTTAGCACGGCCAATCCACCCTAACCTACACATCTTTGGACACTAAGGGACAATTTAGCACGGCCAATCCCCCCTTACCTACACATCTTTGGACACTAAGGGACAATTTAGCACGGCCAATCCACCCTAACCTACACATCTTTGGACACTAAGGGACAATTTAGCACGGCCAATCCACCCTAACCTACACATCTTTGGACACTAAGGGACAATTTAGCATGGCCAATCCACCCTAACCTACACATCTTTGGACACTAAGGGACAATTTAGCACGGCCAATCCACCCTAACCTACACATCTTTGGACACTAAGGGACAATTTAGCACGGCCAATCCACCCTAACCTACACATCTTTGGGACACTAAGGGACAATTTAGCACGGCCAATCCCCCCTTACCTACACATCTTTGGACACTAAGGGACAATTTAGCACGGCCGATCCACCCTAACCTACACATCTTTGGACACTAAGGGACAATTTAGCACGGCCGATCCACCCTAACCTACACATCTTTGGACACTAAGGGACAATTTAGCACGGCCAATCCACTCTAACCTACACATCTTTGGACACTAAGGGACAATTTAGCATGGCCAATCCACCCTAACCTGCACATGTTTGGACACTAAGGGACAATTTAGCATGGCCAATCCACCCTAACCTACACATCTTTGGACAATAAGGGGATAATTTAGCATTTTCGGAGGGTCGAGAGGTGTCGAGGAGGATTTTGGAGGCTGATTTCCATCCCCACAAGGCGAAACGATGTCAAATCTATCTGTCCCTCCCCCGCTCGCCCTCTCCCTCCCTCTCGGTTAAGGTTATTTGAGGAACACACTGTTCCTG
>NW_027651248.1:0-2000 GCF_965287045.1 Carcharhinus amblyrhynchos | reverse complement strand
GCTGCACCTGCAAGCTGGGTTTTTGGCGACTCATGCACAAGTACCTACACCACACACACACACACGGGGACTGACTGATGTCCAATAACAATCCCGGAACTCCCTCTCTAACAGCGATGTGGGTGTACCTACACCACACACACACACACACACACACACACACACGGGGACTGACTGATGTCCAATAACAATCCCGGAACTCCTCTCTAACAGCGCCGTGGGTGTACTTACACCACACATGTGGGGTTCACAGTGGGTTCAAGATGGCAGCTCATCCACCACCCTTCTCAAGATGGGTGGGGGGGGGTGGCAGTTATGGATGGAGTAAATGATGGACCTGGCCAGGGAGATGCCAACATGTCCCAGTGAATGAATGGGAGATAGACTGGAGGTCTCTCGTTAACTTTCAATGTTGAATGTGTACAGAGAGACAAAGAGGGAGAGAGAGAACATGTAACACATACACAGACACACACAGAGACAGAACATGAGACACACACACACATAGAGACAGACAAAGACAGAGACACAACAGTGCAATATAGCATAGCCAATCCACCCTAACCTGCACATCTTTGGACACTAAGGGTACAATTTAGCATGAGATCTCATTGAGACGTATAAGATGATGAATGGGATGGATAGGATAGAGGTGGAGAGACTCTTCCCGCTCAGAAAGGACAGTAGGACTAGGGGGCACAGCCTCAAGATAAAGGGGGGGGCGGTTTAGAACGGAGTTGAGGAGGAACTTCTTCACTCAAAGGGTGGTGAATCTCTGGAATTCTCTGCCCGTTGAAGTGGTGAAGGCTGCCTCGCTAAATATTTTTAAGACGCGGGTTGATGGGTTTTTGATGGGATTAAGGGTTATGGGGAGAGGACGGGAATGTGGAACTGAGCCACGACAGATCAGCCATGATCTTATTGAATGGCGGGGCAGGCTCGAAGGGCTGGATGGCCTACTCCTGCTCCTATTTCTTATGTTCTTATGGCCAATCCCTCTAACCTACACATCTTTGGACACTAAGGGACAATTTAGCATGGCCAATCCACCCTAACCTACACATCTTTGGACACTAAGGGACAATTTAGCATGGCCAATCCACCCTAACCTACACATCTTTGGACACTAAGGGTCAATTTAGCATGGCCAATCCCTCCTAACCTACACATCTTTGGACACTAAGGGACAATTTAGCATGGCCAATCCCTCCTAACCTACACCTCTTTGGACACTAAGGGACAATTTAGCATGGCCAATCCACCCTAACCTACACATCTTTGGACACTAAGGGACAATTTAGCATGGCCAATCCACCCTAACCTACACATCTTTGGACACTAAGGGACAATTTAGCATGGCCAATCCACCCTAACCTACACATCTTTGGACACTAAGGGACAATTTAGCATGGCCAATCCATCCTAACCTACACATCTTTGGGCACTAAGGGACAATTTAGCATGGCCAATCCACCCTAACGTACACATCTTTGGACACTAAGGGACAATTTAGCATGGCCAATCCCCTAACCTACACATCTTTGGACACTAAGGGACAATTTATCATGGCCAATCCCCCTAACCTACACATCTTTGGCTTTGGACACTAAGGGACAATTTAGCATGGCCAATCCACCCTAACCTACACATCTTTGGACACTAAGGGGCAATTTAGCATGGCCAATCCACCCTAACCTACACATCTTTGGACTGTGGGAGGAAACCGGAGCACCCGGAGGAAACCCACGCCGACACGGGGAGAACGTGCAAACTCTACGCCGGCATTGACCCAAGCCTGGAATCGGACCTGGGTCACTGGCGCCGTGAGGCAGCGATGCTAACGACTGTGCCACCCTGTCACGAGGGGGAGAGAGAGAGAGGAAGGGTGAGACAGAGAGAGAGGGAGGCGGGGAAGATAGCCGGAGGGAGGGACAGGGTTTGGAATGGGTATAACTTGGGGTTGTCGAGTTAACCATCCTTACCCAACGTCACGATCTCAT
>NW_027651247.1:0-2000 GCF_965287045.1 Carcharhinus amblyrhynchos | reverse complement strand
CACAAACTCCCCACTCACCTGAGGAAGGGGCAGAACTCTGAAAGCTCGTGGCGTTTGCTACCTAATAAACCGGTTGGACTTTAACCTGGTGTTGTGAGTCTTCTTGCTGTGTTTACCCCAGTCCAATGCTGGCATCTCCACATCATCACAGGGGATTCGCAGATTTCCCTTTGAAGATCTCTCTCTGGACCTCTCTGCAAAGGTCATTCCCACTTTAATTTGACAATGGTCCACAGCGCAAATGTTTTCAGAAGAGTCAGGAGCAGAATTAGGTTACTCTCTGTCCCTCTCTGTGTTTCTCTATCTCCCTCTCTTTGCCTCCCTCTCTCTCTCTCTGCCTCCTCCTCTCTTGACCTCCTCCTCTGTCTCTTCCACTCTTTCCCCCCAAATTCCCCACTTTCCCCTATAATTCCCCGCTTTGCCCATTGTTCCCCACTTCCCCTCCCTATAATTCCCCACTTTCCCCTACAGTTACCCGCTTTCCCCCACAGTTCCCCGCTTTCCCCCACAGTTCCCTGCTTTCCCCTACAGTTCCCCACTTTACCCTGTAATTCCCCGCTTTCCCCTACAGTTCCCTGCTTTACCCTGTAATTCCCCACTTTACCCTACAGTTCCCCGCTTTACCCCACAGTTCCCCACTTTACCCTGTAATTCCCCACTTTACCCTACAGTTCCCCACTTTCCCCTGTAATTCCCCACTTTACCCTACAGTTCCCCACTTTACCCTGTAATTCCCCACTTTACCCTACAGTTCCCCACTTTCAAAGAACAAAATCAGCCCAGGAAACAGGCCCTTTGGCCCAACGAGCCCGCGCCGCCATCTCAACACCACCAGTCCACCTCTCTACTCATGACCCCTATCTAATGTTTTATGGCCATCCAGATTGAGGGAAACTGATTTAGGGACAATTTATTCCTGCCAATCAGCCTAACAGCACACCCCCGGGGTGTGGGAGGAAACCGGAGCACCCGGACAAAACCCGCGCAAGCACTGGGAGAATGCGCAAACCCTACAGTTCCCCACTTTCCCCTGTAATTCCCCACTTTACCCTACAGTTCCCCACTTCCCCTGTAATTCCCCACTTCACCCTATAATTCCCCACTTCACCCTATAATTCCCCATTTCACCCTATAGTTCCCCAGTTTCCCCTGTAATTCCCCACTTCACCCTACAGTTCCCCACTTTCCCCTATAATTCCCCACTTCACCCTATAATTCCCCACTTTCCCCTACAGTTCCCCACTGTACCCTATAATTCCCCACTTTCCCCTACAGTTCCCCACTGTACCCTATAATTCCCCACTTTCCCCTACAGTTCCCCACTGTACCCTATAATTCCCCACTTTCCCCTACAGTTCCCTACTGTACCCTATAATTCCCCACTTTCCCCTACAGTTCCCCACTGTACCCTACAATTCCCCACTTTCCCCTACAGTTCCCCACTTTCCCCTGTAATTCCCCACTTTACCCTACAGTTCCCCACTTTCCCCTGTAATTCCCCACTTTACCCTATAATTCCCCACTTCACCCTACAGTTCCCCACTTTCGCCTATAATTCCCCACTTCACCCTATAATTCCCCACTTTCCCCTACAGTTCCCCACTGTACCCTATAATTCCCCACTTTCCCCTACAGTTCCCTACTGTACCCTACAGTTCCCCACTTTCCCCTGTAATTCCCCACTTTACCCTACAGTTCCCCACTTTCCCCTGTAATTCCCCACTTTACCCTATAATTCCCCACTTCACCCTACAGTTCCCCACTTTCGCCTATAATTCCCCACTTCACCCTATAATTCCCCACTTTCCCCTACAGTTCCCTACTGTACCCTATAATTCCCCACTTTCCCCTACAGTTCCCCACTGTACCCTATAATTCCCCACTTTCCCCTACAGTTCCCTACTGTACCCTATAATTCCCCACTTTACCCTACAGTTCCCCACTGTACCCTACAATTCCCCACTTTCCCCTACAAGAGACTATCTCTCTGTCGGCTCCCA
>NW_027651246.1:0-2000 GCF_965287045.1 Carcharhinus amblyrhynchos | reverse complement strand
CCTCCCTGACACTGGTCCAGTGATCCCTGGGTTAGAGAGAGAGGGGAAATCAGCCAGGGTTCCTGCTCCTGATCACTGTCCAGTGATCCCTGGGTTAGAGAGAGAGAGGGGGAAATCAGCCATGGAATCGTTTCAAACACAAGGACATCTAATGTGTCTGGGAAAATTCCGATCAGAGCCAGTGAACAAATTGTTAACAGTGATATTAAATTTGAGCTAAAGAGAGTTTGTTGGACAGATTTCATAAGGGAATAGAATCCATTACTGCCAATAGTGTTGGAAATTAGATTTTGTTTATTCAGAAGTGGTTTTACAAAGTGGACTGTGGCCTCGAGAAGTCATTAAGTGTGGACAGAGAGAGCAGGGAAAGGAGTGCAGATAAACTGACGTCTGTGATAATCCGACAAATAGAATTGGACATTCTGTAAACTGGCTGGCAAATGGAACCACAATTTAATCAGGTGGTCTCACAGGGAGAGGATCCTAAACAACCCACTTAGGAGGGAAGACAATCGATTCTCACAAAGCAGCTTTACTTCAGAATGATCAGCGCAAAAAAACACTGCGAAACTTCGAGAACACAACACAGAGTGTTCCTTCACACCCGGGCTCACACACACACACACTGAAATCACTATTAAAGGAGTGTTCCTTCACACCCGGGCTCTCACACACACTGAAATCACTATTAAAGGAGTGTTCCTTCACACCCGGGCTCTCACACACACTGAAATCACTATTAAAGGAGTGTTCCTTCACACCCGGGCTCACACACACACACACTGAAATCACTATTAAAGGAGTGTTCCTTCACACCCGGGCTCTCACACACACTGAAATCACTATTAAAGGAGTGTTCCTTCACACCCGGGCTCTCACACACACTGAAATCACTATTAAAGGAGTGTTCCTTCACACCCGGGCTCACACACACACACACTGAAATCACTATTAAAGGAGTGTTCCTTCACACCCGGGCTCACACACACACACACTGAAATCACTATTAAAGGAGTGTTCCTTCACACCCGGGCTCACACACACACACACTGAAATCACTATTAAAGGAGTGTTCCTTCACACCCGGGCTCACACACACACACACTGAAATCACTATTAAAGGAGTGTTCCTTCACACCCGGGCTCACACACACACACACTGAAATCACTATTAAAGGAGTGTTCCTTCACACCCGGGCTCACACACACACACACTGAAATCACTATTAAAGGAGTGTTCCTTCACACCCGGGCTCACACACACACACACTGAAATCACTATTAAAGGAGTGTTCCTTCACACCCGGGCTCACACACACACACACTGAAATCACTATTAAAGGAGTGTTCCTTCACACCCGGGCTCACACACACACACACTGAAATCACTATTAAAGGAGTGTTCCTTCACACCCGGGCTCACACACACACACACTGAAATCACTATTAAAGGAGTGTTCCTTCACACCCGGGCTCACACACACACACACTGAAATCACTATTAAAGGAGTGTTCCTTCACACCCGGGCTCACACACACACACACTGAAATCACTATTAAAGGAGTGTTCCTTCACACCCGGGCTCACACACACACACACTGAAATCACTATTAAAGGAGTGTTCCTTCACACCCGGGCTCACACACACACACACTGAAATCACTATTAAAGGAGTGTTCCTTCACACCCGGGCTCACACACACACACACTGAAATCACTATTAAAGGAGTGTTCCTTCACACCCGGGCTCACACACACACACACTGAAATCACTATTAAAGGAGTGTTCCTTCACACCCGGGCTCACACACACACACACTGAAATCACTATTAAAGGAGTGTTCCTTCACACCCGGGCTCACACACACACACACTGAAATCACTATTAAAGGAGTGTTCCTTCACACCCGGGCTCACACACACACACACTGAAATCACTATTAAAGGAGTGTTCCTTCACACCCGGGCTCACACACACACACACTGAAATCACTATTAA
>NW_027651245.1:0-2000 GCF_965287045.1 Carcharhinus amblyrhynchos | reverse complement strand
GCGCAGAACAGGCCCTTCGGCCCACGATGTTGCGCCGACCAGCTTTTTTAAAAACAACAACACTAACCCACTAACCTAAACCAATCCCATTTCGTCCATAAACCTGCCCACAGATCTCTTAAACGCCCCCAAACTAGGCGCATTTACAACTGCAGCTGGCAGGGCATTCCAGTCCCTCACCACCCTCTGGGTAAAGAACCTACCCCTGACATCAGTCCTATAACTACCCCCCCTTAATTTAAAGTCGTGCCCCCTCGTGCTAGCTTTCTCCATCCGAGGAAAAAGGCTATCACTATCTACCCTGTCTAAACCTCGAATCATCTTATATGTTTCAATAAGGTCCCCTCTTAGCCGCCTTCTTTCCAGCGAAAACAACCCCAAATCCCTCAGTCTCTCCTCATAGGACCTCCCCTCCATACCAGGCAACATCCTGGTAAACCTCCTCTGCACCCTCTCCAAAGCCTCTACATCCTTCCTGTAATGTGGGGACCAGAACTGCACACAGTACTCCAAGTGCGGCCGCACCAGAGTTGTGTACAGTTGTAACATGACGCTGCGACTCCTAAATTCAATCCCCCTACCAATAAACGCCAAGACACCGTATGCCTTCTTAACAACCTTATCTACTTGATTCCCAACTTTCAGCAGTAATGAGATTTGAGAGAGTGAGATGGAGAGAGAGACAGAGACTGCAATGTTCTTCAGTGTGACAGATGCTGAAATGTTTGAGAAAGAATATCGGCTCCTGTTTGTAACAATCAGAACTGTCTATTATAAATAAATAAATACTTACAGGATGTCAGTAGGAGTGCGAAGAGGAACAACTTCATGTTTTGATAAACTCCAACCTGTTCTCAAAAACCTTACCGTCTCTGCACAACTTTTTATGGTTGGATTGTGTCATTAAACACATGATTTCCTTTCGCTTATGTGACAATTGTACATGCAGATACAAACCTGCAGATCTGTGAAATGGTGCTCAAACCAGACGGATGTGAGTTAGAGCAGCGTGTGCAAAATACTGAAACCACAACTCAAATATTGTCCAGCAAAAAACAATCCTTTTCCATTTCACTGGAGGGACAGTCCTGTTCAAAACAGGAGTCACTGTGCACGGTTCCAGTCTCCATATCACACTGGGAGTCACTGTGCACAGTTCCGGTCTCCGTATCACACTGGGAGTCACTGTGCACAGTTCCCGTCTCTGTATCACACTGGGAGTCACTGTGCACAGTTCCGGTCTCCGTATCGCACTGGGAGTCACTGTGCACAGTTCCAGTCTCCATATCACACTGGGAGTCACTGTGCACAGTTCCCGTCTCTGTATCACACTGGGAGTCACTGTGCACAGTTCCAGTCTCCATATCACACTGGGAGTCACTGTGCACAGTTCCCGTCTCTGTATCACACTGGGAGTCACTGTGCACAGTTCCGGTCTCTGTATCGCACTGGGAGTCACTGTGCACAGTTCCCGTCTCTGTATCACACTGGGAGTCACTGTGCACAGTTCCGGTCTCCGTATCGCACTGGGAGTCACTGTGCACAGTTCCCGTCTCTGTATCACACTGGGAGTCACTGTGCACAGTTCCGGTCTCCGTATCGCACTGGGAGTCACTGTGCACAGTTCCCGTCTCTGTATCACACTGGGAGTCACTGTGCACAGTTCCGGTCTCCGTATCGCACTGGGAGTCACTGTGCACAGTTCCCGTCTCTGTATCACACTGGGAGTCACTGTGCACAGTTCCGGTCTCCGTATCGCACTGGGAGTCACTGTGCACAGTTCCGGTCTCCGTATCGCACTGGGAGACACCGTGCACAGTTCCAGTCTCCATATCACACTGGGAGTCACTGTGCACAGTTCCGGTCTCTGTATCACACTGGGAGTCACTGTGCACAGTTCCGGTCTCCGTATCGCACTGGGAGTCACTGTGCACAGTTCCGGTCTCCGTATCGCACTGGGAGTCACTGTGCACAGTTCCGGTCTCCGTATCGCACTGGGA
>NW_027651244.1:0-2000 GCF_965287045.1 Carcharhinus amblyrhynchos | reverse complement strand
AAGAAAGGGGAGAGTCAGTTTTCTGGAGGTGTCGGGGGGGGAGGGGGAAGGAAAGGAGAGGGGAAGGAGGTGGCTCAGGGGGAGGGAGTGGAGTGAGGGTAGAGGGGGAGGGTTGGGGAGAGGTAGGGTGGGGGGGAAGGGAGGGGAGGGGGAGGTTTGGAAAAAGGTGGGGGGAGGGGAAGGGTAGGGAGGGTGGGGAGAGGTGCGAGGGCAGGGAGGGGGGAGTTGGGAAGTGGGGAGGAAGGGGAGTGGAGGGGGCATGGGGGAGGGAAGGGGGAGAGGGGCTGGGGGGGAGGAGGAGGAGGAGGGGGTAGGGGATGAGGGAGATGAGAGGTGACGGGGGAGTCGGAAGGGGGTAGGGGTAGGGGAGTGGTAGAGTAGATGGAGGGGGAGAAGGGGAAATGGGATATAGGAGAGAGGGGGAGGGCGTAGGGGGATGGGTGAGTAGGATAAGGGGGAGGGAGTAGTCAGAGAGGGGCTAGAGAGAGAGGAGTGAGGGGGAAGGTGGAGAGGGGTAGGAGGCGGGGAGGAGGGAGAGGGGTAGGAGGTGGGGGGAGGAGGGAGAGGGGGAGGGGGGAGAGAGGGGAGGGGCTGGGGGATGGAGAGGGGGGATGGGGGGAGGGGGGGAGAGAGAGAGGGGGATGGGGGGAGGGGGAGAGAGAGGGGGGGATGGGGAAGGAGGAAGAGGAGGGAGAGGGGTGTGGGGAAGGGGGGAGTGGGAAATGGGGGGAGAGGGGGAATGGGGGGTGTGGGAAGGGGGAGAGGGGGTGGGTTGTCGGTGTGGGTGGGGGAGAGGGGGTGGGTTGTCGGTGTGGGTGGGGGAGAGGGGGCGGGTGTGGGTGTGGGTGGGGGGGGTGGGTGGTGGGGTGAGAGACTCACCATAACCATCTGATCAAACTCGAGACGTTTGGACTGACTCTTCTTCCACTTCCCCAGCTGCCGGGAGAAGGCCCAGGCTGCGGTCGGATAATTCACTGAGGGGGTAAAATCAGGAGAAATCAGTCTGGAGAAATCGAACATGGATCTCAGAAATCAGTCTAAGGCCATCCTGAAAGCAGACCCTGGTAATCAAGCAATGATCCTGAAATCAGTCCCAAGTAATTGAATACCCATGCTGAAATCAGACCCTAATAATCAGTCGCTATCCTGAAATCAGTCCCTAGTAATCAAACCATGATCCTGAAATCAGTTGCTCATAATCGAGCAATAATCCTGAAATCAGCCTCTAGTAATCAAGCTCTGATTTTGAAATCAGTCCCAAGTAATCATACTCCAATTCTCAAATCAGTCCCTAGTAGTTGAGCACATTTTTAATCAGTCCCTAGCAATCAAGCAATGATCCAGGAATCAATCCCAATTAATCAAGTGTCCATTCTGAAATCAGACCCTAGTAAACAAGCACCCATCTTGAAACCAGCCACACGCAATCAAACTCCCAAGTAATTGATCACCCATTCTGAAATCAGTCTCGAATAATCAACCTCCCATCCAGAAATCAGTCCTGACTAATGGAGCACCCATCCTGAAATCAGTTCCTACTAATCAAGCAATGTTCTGAAAATCAGTTCCGAGTAATCAAGCAAGCTTCCTGAAATCAGTCCCTTGTAATCAATTCCCATTTTGAAGTCAGATGCTAGTAATGGACCATTGATCCTGAAATCAGTCCCAAGTAATGTCATGCCCATCCAGAAATCAGTCCCCAGTATTCGAGCTCACATCCTGAAATCAGCCCCTCATAATCGAGCACCCATTTGCAATCAGTACCTAGTAATCAAGCTCCCATCCAGAAATCAGCCCTGAGTAATCTAGTGCCCATCCAGACATCAGTCCCTCGTAATCAAGCACCCATCCTGTAATCAATCCCTAGCAATCAAGCACCCATCCTAAAATCAGTCCCAAGTAATCAAGCTCCTATCCAGAAATCAGCCCCTAGTAATCTAGTGCCTATACAGAAATCAGTCCCTCGTAATTGAGCACCCAACCTGAAATCAGCCCCGCGT
>NW_027651243.1:0-4000 GCF_965287045.1 Carcharhinus amblyrhynchos | reverse complement strand
CCTAACCTACACATCTTTGGACTGTGGGGTGGAAACCGGAGCCCCCGGAGGAAACCCACGCAGACACGGAGAGAATGTGCAGTCTCCACACGGACAGTGACCCCAGCCGGGAATCGAACCCGGGTCCCTGGTGCCGTGAGGTAGCACCGCTGTGCCACCCAGGGTCTTCTCACTGAAAAACCCTTTGCTCCCCGCCCCTCGCCCCCTCCCCACCGCACTGAGCCTCGGTCAGGCAGCATCCAGCGCACGCTCCAGCCTCACCAGGTGAAAGCGGTAAGTCTTCTCGAACTTCATGTACTTGAGGCAGTATTCACACACCCAGAGCTTGGGCTGCTTGCCGTAATCCTCGGGGAAGGGCGAGAAGTACCAGGCGTCGATCTCATAATTCCCGATCTGGATCTTGTCCACGTATTTCACCTTGGTGATCTGGATGGGCGGGAGGAGAGGGAGAGAGAGAGAGAGAGAGGGAGGGAGAGAGAGAGGAGAGTCAGACAACCAAGCCTCTGCTACAGAGACACCTGGGGGCAACACTACTTCTCACCAGAGTGTCGTGAAGTCAATCTCTGTAAAATTATTTCTAATAAAAATCTTCCACAAAATTGTGAAATTTAATGGCTCCTTTTAAAAGAAGATGGAATTTTAAAACAGTACGCGGAGAGCACAGAGTGAAACATCATGCCTCGAGGCGAGATGTTACGAAGGGGAGAGTCATCTCCTCTCCGAGGACTAACACTCAATCCCTCAAGCTCAGTACCTCCCTTCATAATCTGTGAGAGTGAATGTGGGGGGGGGGCGGGGGGGGGGGCTAACATCTGTGCTTCAGCAGCTCTTAGTGACTTTATCAGAATATCTCCCTGACACACTCCTGAGGCAGGGTAAGCGCGAGGTAAAGATTGAGGAGAACGGTTCCGGTGATGAGGGGATTCTGCAACAGGGAGAAGTTGGGGACTGTTCCCTTGGGGAGGAGACGGGCGACAGGAGATTCAGATCAAGATGTTCAGGATCACAAGGGGGTCCCGGGTCAGAGTCGAGGGGGAGAGAAACAGTTCCCCATTGGCAGGAGGATCAGGAACCAGAGGGGGAGGGACACAGATTGAAGGGGATTGGTTAGAAGTGAGGGAGACACGGGGAGAAACTTTATCACACAGGATCTGGAACGGCGCTGTCCCAGAGTGTGGGGGGAGGCAGATTCACACAGCGAGTGGTTAGGATCTGGAACGGCGCTGTCCCAGAGTGTGGGGGGGAGAGGCAGATTCACACAGCGAGGGGTTAGGATCTGGAACGGAGCTGTCCCAGAGTGTGGGGGGGAGGCAGATTCACACAGCGAGTGGTTAGGATCTGGAACGGAGCTGTCCCAGAGTGTGGGCGGGGGAGGCAGATTCACACAGCGAGTGGTTAGGATCTGGAACGGAGCTGTCCCAGAGTGTGGGCGGGGGGAGGGGAGGCAGATTCACACAGCGAGTGGTTAGGATCTGGAACGGAGCTGTCCCAGAGTGTGGGGGGGAGAGGCAGATTCATACAGCGAGTGGTTAGGATCTGGAACGGAGCTGTCCCAGAGTGGGGGGGGGGGGGGGGGGGGGGGGGGGGGGAGGCAGATTCACACAGCGAGTGGTTAGGATCTGGAACGGAGCTGTCCCAGAGTGTGTGGGGGGGGAGAGGCAGATTCACACAGCGAATGGTTAGGATCTGGAACGGAGCTGTCCCAGAGTGTGGGGGAGGGAGGCAGATTCACACAGCGAGTGGTTAGGATCTGGAACGGAGCTGTCCCCAGAGTGTGGTGGGGGGGGGAGGCAGATTCACACAGCGAGTGGTTAGGATCTGGAACGGAGCTGTCCCAGAGTGTGGGGCGGGGGGGGAGAGGCAGATTCACACAGCGAGTGGTTAGTATCTGGAACGGAGCTGTCCCAGAGTGTGTGGGGGGGGGAGAGGCAGATTCACACAGCGAGTGGTTAGGATCTGGAACGGAGCTGTCCCAGAGTGTGTGGTGGGGGGGGAGACAGATTCACACAGCGAGTGGTTAGGATCTGGAACGGAGCTGTCCCAGAGTGTGGGGGGAGGCAGATTCACACAGCGAGTGGTTAGGATCTGGAACGGAGCTGTCCCAGAGTGTGGGGGGAGGCAGATTCACACAGCGAGTGGTTAGGATCTGGAACGGAGCTGTCCCAGAGTGTGGGAGGGAGGCAGATTCACACAGTGAGTGGTTAGGATCTGGAACGGAGCTGTCCCAGAGTGTGGGAGGGAGGCAGATTCACACAGCGAGGGGTTAGGATCTGGAACGGAGCTGTCCCAGAGTGTGGGAGGGAGAGGCAGATTCACACAGCGAGTGGTTAGGATCTGGAACGGAGCTGTCCCAGAGTGTGGGAGGGAGGCAGATTCACACAGCGAGGGGTTAGGATCTGGAACGGAGCTGTCCCAGAGTGTGGGAGGGAGAGGCAGATTCACACAGCGAGTGGTTAGGATCTGGAACGGAGCTGTCCCAGAGAGTGTGGGGGTGGGGGAGAGGCAGTGACAATTGAAGAATTGCAGAGAAAATTGGACCGTTATCTGAGAAGACTGCCCTGGTTAACGGGGGTGATGGCAGAAGTGGGGATTATTCTCGGAATAGGCCAGCACGGACACGCGGGCCAAATGGCCTCCTCCTGTGCTGTGTGGGAGCTGCGACAAGAGATAGAAGTGTACTTACTGCTTCATGTTCCTTCTCCAGAGCAGCTGTTGTGGGATCCATTTCTGCGTAAGTCTGAGTCCGGAGAAGGGGAGAGAAAGAAAGAGAGATGAACAGGACACATTTTAAGATAACAAAGCGTAGCCGTGGACCATTTGTCCCCATCTAGCCTGCTCCCCCTTTCACTGAGATCGTGGCCTGATGTGACAACCCTCAACTATTCCGTCTTTTCCCCCCACCGATTCCCCCACAGATTAAAAACTTGAACGCGCTCGGAGGCCTCTTCACCCCTCTTTCCATCAGCAAGTTTGCGGACGACACAAAGGTTGGTGGATTTGCGGAGAGCGATGAGGAACATCCGATGATACAGATCGGTTGGAGACTCGGGCGGACAGATGGCAGATGGAGTTTAATCCGGACAAATGTGAGGTGATGCGTTTTGGAAGGTCAAATACAGATCGGAAATGTACAGGAAATGGCAGAGGGATCTGGGTGTACAGGTACACAGAGGATTGATAGGCAGAGGGATCAGGGCGTACAGGCACACAGAGTATTGATAGGCAGAGGGATCTGGGCGTACAGATACACAGAGGATTGATAGGCAGAGGGATCTGGGCGTACAGGAACACAGAGGATTGATAGGCAGAGGGATCAGGGCGTACAGGCACACAGAGTATTGATAGGCAGAGGGATCTGGGCGTACAGATACACAGAGGATTGATAGGCAGAGGGATCTGGGCGTACAGGTACACAGAGGATTGATAGGCAGAGGGATCTGGGCGTACAGGAACACAGAGGATTGATAGGCAGAGGGATCTGGGCGTACAGGTACACAGAGGATTGATAGGCAGAGGGATCTGGGCGTACAGGTACACAGAGGATTGATAGGCAGAGGGATCCGGGCGTACAGGTACACAGAGGATTGATAGGCAGAGGGATCTGGGCGTACAGGTACACAGAGGATTGATAGGCAGAGGGATCTGGGCGTACAGGTACACAAAGTATTGATAGGCAGAGGGATCTGGGCGTACAGGTACACAGAGTATTGATAGGCAGGGGGACCTGGGCGTACAGGAACACAGAGGATTGATAGGCAGAGGAATCTGGGCGTACAGGTACACAGAGGATTGATAGGCAGAGGGATCTGGGCGTACAGGTACACAGAGGATTGACAGGCAGAGGGATCTGGGCGTACAGGTACACAGGTCACTGAAAGTGGCAACGCAGGGGGAGAAGGTGGTCAAGAAGGCATACGGCATGCTTGCCTTCATCGGCCAGGGCACTGAGTTTAAAAATTGGCAAGTCACGTTATAGAACCTTAACGAGGCCGCACTTGGA
>NW_027651242.1:0-11000 GCF_965287045.1 Carcharhinus amblyrhynchos | reverse complement strand
GTGGTTTTCTTCCAACTTGCTGAACTCATCGAGATAAGCACTTTACCACTTTCTCATTTCATTGAAATTCACACATTGGCAAATATCAGCCAAATGGCATTCACTGCTCGATGGTATTCAGAGAAACTTTGGAACATATGGAGGAGTTCTTCCAACTTGCTGAACTCATCGAGATAAGCACTTTACCACTTTCTCATTTCATTGAGATACACACATTGGTAGAATGTCAGCCAAATGGCATTCACTGCTCGATGGTATTCAGAGAAACTTTGGAACATATGGAGGATTTCTTCCAACTTGCTGAACTCTTCGAGATAAGCACTTTACCACTTTCTCATTTCATTGAGATACACACATTGGCAGAATATCAGCCAAATGGTATTCACTACTCGAAAGATTTTCTGAGAAACTTTGGGACCTACTGTGGTTTTCTTCCAACTTGCTGAACTCATCGAGATAAGCACTTTACAACTTTCTCATTTCATTGAGATACACACATTGACAGAATATCAGCCAAATGGCATTCACTGTTCGATAGTATTCAGAGATACTTTGGAAACGATTGTGGATTTCTTCCAACTTGCTGAAGTCATCGAGATATGCACGTTACAACTCTCTCATTTCATTCAGATACACACATTGTCAGAATATCAGCCAAATGGCATACATGCTCGGAGGTACTCAGACATTCTTTGGAACCTATTGTGGATTTCGTCCAACTTGCTGAGTTCATCGTGATAAGCAGTTTATCTCCTTCACATTTCATTGAGATGCACCCATAGGCAGAATATCAGCCAAATAGCATTCACTACTCGTAGGTATTCTGAGAAACTTTGGAACCTTTTGTGGATGTCCTCCGTTTTGCTGAACTCATCGTGATAAGCACTTGCCACTTTCTCATTTCTTTGAGATACACACATTGGCAGAACATCAGCCAAATGGCATTCACTACTCGATGGAGTTCAGAGAAACTTTGTGGCCTATTGTGGTTTTCTTCCAACTTGCTGAACTCATCGAGATAAGCATTTTACCACTTTCTCATTTCATTGAAATACACACATTGGCAGAATATCAGCCAAATAGCATTCACTGCTCGATAGTATTCAGAGAAACTTTGCAACATATTGTGGATTTCTTCCAACTTGCTGAACTCATCGAGCTAAGCACGTTACCCTTTTCTCATTTCATTGAGATACCCACATTGGCAGAATATCATCCAAATGACATTCACTGCTCGAAGGTATTCAGAGATACTTGGAAAAGATTGTGGATTTCTCCAACTTGCTTAACTCATCGAGGTAAGCCCTTTACCACGTTCTCATTTCACTGAGATACACACATTTCAGAATATCAGCCAAATTGCATTCATTGTTCGAGCGTATTCAGAGAATCATTGGAATCTTTTGTAGATTTCCTACAACTTGCTGAACTCATCGAGATAAGCACCTTACCACTTTCTAATTTCCTTGAGTTACAAACATTGGCAGATTATCAGCCAAATGGCATTCACTAACCGAAGGAATTCACAGAATATTTGGGACCTATTGTGGTTTCCTTCCAACTTGCTGAACTCATCGAGATAAGCACTTTACCACTTTCTCATTTCATTGAAATACACACATTGGCAGAATATCAGCCAAATGGCATTCACTGCTCGATGGTATTCCGAGAAACGTTGGAACATATTGAGGATTTCTTCCAACTTCCTGAACTCATCGAGATAAGCACTTTACCACTTTCTCATTTCATTGAGATACACACATTGGCAGAATATCAGCCCAATGGCATTCACTACTCGAAGGATTTCCGAGAAACTTTGGGACCTACTTTGGTTTTCTTGCAACTTGCTGAACTCATCGAGATAAGCACTTTGCAACTTTCTCATTTCATTGAGATACACACATTGACAGAATATCAGCCAAATGGCATTCACTGTTCGATAGTCTTCAGAGAAACCTTGCAACATATTGTGGATTTCTTCCAACTTGCTGAACTCATCGAGTTAAGCACGTTACCACTTTCTCATTTCATTCCGATACAGATATTGGCAGAATGTCATCCAAATGGCATTCACTGCTCGAAGGTATTCAGAGATACTTTGGAAACGATTGTGGTTTTCTTCCAACTTGCTGAACTCATCGAGATAAGCACTTTACCACTATCTCATTTCATTGAAATACACACATTGGCAAAATATCAGACAAATGGCATTCACTGCTCGATGGTATTCAGAGAAACTTTGGACCATATGGAGGATTTCTTCCAACTTGCTGAACTCATCGAGATAAGCACTTTACCACTTTCTCATTTCATTGAGATACACACGTTGGCAGAATATCAGCCCAATGGCATTCACTACTCGAAGGATGTCACACAAACTTTGGGACCTATTTTGCTTTTCTTCCAACTTGCTGAACTCATCGAGATTAGCACTTTACCACTTTCTCATTTCATTGAGATACACACATTGGGAGAATATCAGCCCAATGGCATTCACTACTCGAAAGAATTCACTCAAAGTTTGGACCTATTGCGCTTTTCGTCCAACTTGCTGAACTAATCGAGATTAGCACTTTCCCACTTTCTCATGTCATTGAAATACACACATTGGCAGAATATCAGCCAAATGGCATTCACTGCTCGATGGTATTCAGAGAAACTTTGGAACATACTGAGGATTTCTTTCAACTTGCTGAACTCATCGAGATAACCACTTTACCACTTTCTCATTTCCTTGAGATACACACATTGGCAGAATATCAGCCAAACGGTATTCACTGCTCGATGGAATTCAGAGAAACTTTTTAAGAAATGGAGGATTTCTTCCAACTTGCTGAACTCATCGAGATAAGCACTTTACCACTTTCTCATTTCATTGAGATACACAAATTGGCAGAATGTCAGCCAAATGGCATTCACTGCTCGATGGTATTCAGAGAAACTTTGGAACATATGGAGGATTTCTTCCAACTTGCTGAACTCTTCCAGATAAGCACTTTACCACTTTCTCATTTCATTGAGATACACACATTGGCAGAATATCAGCCAAATGGTATTCACTACTCGAAAGATTTCTGAGAAACTTTGGGACCTACTGTGGTTTTCTTCCAACTTGCTGAACTCATCGAGATAAGCACTTTACAACTTTCTCATTTCTTTGAGATACACACATTGACAGAATATCAGCCAAATGGCATTCACTGTTCGATAGTATTCAGAGATACTTTGGAAACGATTGTGGATTTCTTCCAACTTGCTGAAGTGATCGAGATATGCACGTTACAACTCTCTCATTTCATTCAGATACACACATTGTCAGAATATCAGCCAAATGGCGTTCACTGCTCGGAGGTACTCAGACATTCTTTGGAACCTATTGTGGATTTCCTCCAACTTGCTGAGTTCATCGTGATAAGCAGTTTATCTCCTTCACATTTCATTGAGATGCACACATAGGCAGAATATCAGCCAAATAGCATTCACTACTCGTAGGTATTCTGAGAAACTTTGGAACCTTTTGTGGATGTCCTCCGTTTTGCTGAACTCATCGTGATAAGCACTTTGCCACTTTCTCATTTCTTTGAAATACACACATTGGCAGAACATCAGCCAAATGGCATTCACTACTCGATGGAGTTCAGAGAAACTTTGTGGCCTATTGTGGTTTTCTTCCAACTTGCTGAACTCATCGAGATTAGCACTTTACCACTTTCTCATTTCCTTGAGATACACACATTGGCAGAATATCAGCCAAATGGCATTCAATACTCGGAGGATTTCCGAGAGACTTTGTGACCTACTGTGGTTTTCTTCCAACTTGCTGAACTCATCGAGATAAGCACTTTACAACTTTCTCATTTCATTGAGATACACACATTGACAGAACATCAGCCAAATGGCATTCACTGTTCGATAGTCTTCCGAGAAAGCTTGCAACATATTGTGGATTTCTTCCAACTTGCTGAACTCATCGAGTTAAGCACGTTACCACTTTCTCATTTCATTCAGATACACATATTGGCAGAATGTCATCCAAATGGCATTCACTGCTCGAAGGTATTCAGAGATACTTTGGAAACGATTGTGGTTTTCTTCCAACTTGCTGAACTCATCGAGATAAGCACTTTACCACTATCTCATTTCATTGAAATACACACATTCGCAAAATATCAGCCAAATGGCATTCACTGCTCGATGGTATTCAGAGAAACTTTGGAACATATTGAGGATTTCTTCCAACTTGCTGAACTCATCGAGATAAGCACTTTACCACTTTCTAATTTCATTGACATACACACATTGGCAGAATATCAGCCAAATGGCATTCACTACTCGAAGGAATTCACACAAACTTTGGGACCTATTGTGTTTTTCTTCCAACTTGCTGAACTAATCGAGATTAGCACTTTACCACTTTCTCATTTCATTGAAATACACACATTGGCAGAATATCAGCCAAATGGCATTCACTGCTCGATGGTATTCAGAGAAACTTTGGAACATACTGAGGATTTCATTCAACTTGCTGAACGCATCGAGATAAGCACTTTACCACTTTCTCATTTCCTTGAGATACACACATTGGCAGAATATCAGCCAAATGGCATTCACTACTCGAAGGATTTCCGAGAAACTTTGGGACCTACTGTGGTTTTCTTCCAACTTGCTGAACTCATCGAGATAAGCACTTTACAAATTTCTCATTTCATTGAGATACACACATTGACAGAATATCAGCCAAATGGCATTCACAGTTCGATAGTCTTCAGAGAAACCTTCCAACATATTGTGGATTTCTTCCAACCTGCTGAACTCATCGAGTTAAGCACGTTACCACTTTCTCATTTCATTCCGATACAGATATTGGCAGAATGTCATCCAAATGGCATTCACTGGTCGAAGGTATTCAGAGATAGTTTGGAAACGATTGTGGTTTTCTTCCAACTTGCTGAACTCATCGAGATAAGCACTTTACCACTTTCTCATTTCATTGAAATTCACACATTGGCAAAATATCAGCCAAATGGCATTCACTGCTCGATGGTATTCAGAGAAACTTTGGAACATATGGAGGAGTTCTTCCAACTTGCTGAACTCATCGAGATAAGCACTTTACCACTTTCTCATTTCATTGAGATACACACATTGGTAGAATGTCAGCCAAATGGCATTCACTGCTCGATGGTATTCAGAGAAACTTTGGAACATATGGAGGATTTCTTCCAACTTGCTGAACTCTTCGAGATAAGCACTTTACCACTTTCTCATTTCATTGAGATACACACATTGGCAGAATATCAGCCAAATGGTATTCACTACTCGAAAGATTTCTGAGAAACTTTGGGACCTACTGTGGTTTTCTTCCAACTTGCTGAACTCATCGAGATAAGCACTTTACAACTTTCTCATTTCATTGAGATACACACATTGACAGAATATCAGCCAAATGGCATTCACTGTTCGATAGTATTCAGAGATACTTTGGAAACGATTGTGGATTTCTTCCAACTTGCTGAAGTCATCGAGATATGCACGTTACAACTCTCTCATTTCATTCAGATACACACATTGTCAGAATATCAGCCAAATGGCATACACTGCTCGGAGGTACTCAGACATTCTTTGGAACCTATTGTGGATTTCGTCCAACTTGCTGAGTTCATCGTGATAAGCAGTTTATCTCCTTCACATTTCATTGAGATGCACCCATAGGCAGAATATCAGCCAAATAGCATTCACTACTCGTAGGTATTCTGAGAAACTTTGGAACCTTTTGTGGATGTCCTCCGTTTTGCTGAACTCATCGTGATAAGCACTTTGCCACTTTCTCATTTCTTTGAGATACACACATTGGCAGAACATCAGCCAAATGGCATTCACTACTCGATGGAGTTCAGAGAAACTTTGTGGCCTATTGTGGTTTTCTTCCAACTTGCTGAACTCATCGAGATAAGCATTTTACCACTTTCTCATTTCATTGAAATACACACATTGGCAGAATATCAGCCAAATAGCATTCACTGCTCGATAGTATTCAGAGAAACTTTGCAACATATTGTGGATTTCTTCCAACTTGCTGAACTCATCGAGCTAAGCACGTTACCCTTTTCTCATTTCATTGAGATACCCACATTGGCAGAATATCATCCAAATGACATTCACTGCTCGAAGGTATTCAGAGATACTTTGGAAAAGATTGTGGATTTCTCCAACTTGCTTAACTCATCGAGGTAAGCCCTTTACCACGTTCTCATTTCACTGAGATACACACATTTCAGAATATCAGCCAAATTGCATTCATTGTTCGAGCGTATTCAGAGAATCATTGGAATCTTTTGTAGATTTCCTACAACTTGCTGAACTCATCGAGATAAGCACCTTACCACTTTCTAATTTCCTTGAGTTACAAACATTGGCAGATTATCAGCCAAATGGCATTCACTAACCGAAGGAATTCACAGAATATTTGGGACCTATTGTGGTTTCCTTCCAACTTGCTGAACTCATCGAGATAAGCACTTTACCACTTTCTCATTTCATTGAAATACACACATTGGCAGAATATCAGCCAAATGGCATTCACTGCTCGATGGTATTCCGAGAAACGTTGGAACATATTGAGGATTTCTTCCAACTTCCTGAACTCATCGAGATAAGCACTTTACCACTTTCTCATTTCATTGAGATACACACATTGGCAGAATATCAGCCCAATGGCATTCACTACTCGAAGGATTTCCGAGAAACTTTGGGACCTACTTTGGTTTTCTTGCAACTTGCTGAACTCATCGAGATAAGCACTTTGCAACTTTCTCATTTCATTGAGATACACACATTGACAGAATATCAGCCAAATGGCATTCACTGTTCGATAGTCTTCAGAGAAACCTTGCAACATATTGTGGATTTCTTCCAACTTGCTGAACTCATCGAGTTAAGCACGTTACCACTTTCTCATTTCATTCCGATACAGATATTGGCAGAATGTCATCCAAATGGCATTCACTGCTCGAAGGTATTCAGAGATACTTTGGAAACGATTGTGGTTTTCTTCCAACTTGCTGAACTCATCGAGATAAGCACTTTACCACTATCTCATTTCATTGAAATACACACATTGGCAAAATATCAGACAAATGGCATTCACTGCTCGATGGTATTCAGAGAAACTTTGGACCATATGGAGGATTTCTTCCAACTTGCTGAACTCATCGAGATAAGCACTTTACCACTTTCTCATTTCATTGAGATACACACGTTGGCAGAATATCAGCCCAATGGCATTCACTACTCGAAGGATGTCACACAAACTTTGGGACCTATTTTGCTTTTCTTCCAACTTGCTGAACTCATCGAGATTAGCACTTTACCACTTTCTCATTTCATTGAGATACACACATTGGGAGAATATCAGCCCAATGGCATTCACTACTCGAAAGAATTCACTCAAAGTTTGGACCTATTGCGCTTTTCGTCCAACTTGCTGAACTAATCGAGATTAGCACTTTCCCACTTTCTCATGTCATTGAAATACACACATTGGCAGAATATCAGCCAAATGGCATTCACTGCTCGATGGTATTCAGAGAAACTTTGGAACATACTGAGGATTTCTTTCAACTTGCTGAACTCATCGAGATAACCACTTTACCACTTTCTCATTTCCTTGAGATACACACATTGGCAGAATATCAGCCAAACGGTATTCACTGCTCGATGGAATTCAGAGAAACTTTTTAAGAAATGGAGGATTTCTTCCAACTTGCTGAACTCATCGAGATAAGCACTTTACCACTTTCTCATTTCATTGAGATACACAAATTGGCAGAATGTCAGCCAAATGGCATTCACTGCTCGATGGTATTCAGAGAAACTTTGGAACATATGGAGGATTTCTTCCAACTTGCTGAACTCTTCCAGATAAGCACTTTACCACTTTCTCATTTCATTGAGATACACACATTGGCAGAATATCAGCCAAATGGTATTCACTACTCGAAAGATTTCTGAGAAACTTTGGGACCTACTGTGGTTTTCTTCCAACTTGCTGAACTCATCGAGATAAGCACTTTACAACTTTCTCATTTCTTTGAGATACACACATTGACAGAATATCAGCCAAATGGCATTCACTGTTCGATAGTATTCAGAGATACTTTGGAAACGATTGTGGATTTCTTCCAACTTGCTGAAGTGATCGAGATATGCACGTTACAACTCTCTCATTTCATTCAGATACACACATTGTCAGAATATCAGCCAAATGGCGTTCACTGCTCGGAGGTACTCAGACATTCTTTGGAACCTATTGTGGATTTCCTCCAACTTGCTGAGTTCATCGTGATAAGCAGTTTATCTCCTTCACATTTCATTGAGATGCACACATAGGCAGAATATCAGCCAAATAGCATTCACTACTCGTAGGTATTCTGAGAAACTTTGGAACCTTTTGTGGATGTCCTCCGTTTTGCTGAACTCATCGTGATAAGCACTTTGCCACTTTCTCATTTCTTTGAAATACACACATTGGCAGAACATCAGCCAAATGGCATTCACTACTCGATGGAGTTCAGAGAAACTTTGTGGCCTATTGTGGTTTTCTTCCAACTTGCTGAACTCATCGAGATTAGCACTTTACCACTTTCTCATTTCCTTGAGATACACACATTGGCAGAATATCAGCCAAATGGCATTCAATACTCGGAGGATTTCCGAGAGACTTTGTGACCTACTGTGGTTTTCTTCCAACTTGCTGAACTCATCGAGATAAGCACTTTACAACTTTCTCATTTCATTGAGATACACACATTGACAGAACATCAGCCAAATGGCATTCACTGTTCGATAGTCTTCCGAGAAAGCTTGCAACATATTGTGGATTTCTTCCAACTTGCTGAACTCATCGAGTTAAGCACGTTACCACTTTCTCATTTCATTCAGATACACATATTGGCAGAATGTCATCCAAATGGCATTCACTGCTCGAAGGTATTCAGAGATACTTTGGAAACGATTGTGGTTTTCTTCCAACTTGCTGAACTCATCGAGATAAGCACTTTACCACTATCTCATTTCATTGAAATACACACATTCGCAAAATATCAGCCAAATGGCATTCACTGCTCGATGGTATTCAGAGAAACTTTGGAACATATTGAGGATTTCTTCCAACTTGCTGAACTCATCGAGATAAGCACTTTACCACTTTCTAATTTCATTGACATACACACATTGGCAGAATATCAGCCAAATGGCATTCACTACTCGAAGGAATTCACACAAACTTTGGGACCTATTGTGTTTTTCTTCCAACTTGCTGAACTAATCGAGATTAGCACTTTACCACTTTCTCATTTCATTGAAATACACACATTGGCAGAATATCAGCCAAATGGCATTCACTGCTCGATGGTATTCAGAGAAACTTTGGAACATACTGAGGATTTCATTCAACTTGCTGAACGCATCGAGATAAGCACTTTACCACTTTCTCATTTCCTTGAGATACACACATTGGCAGAATATCAGCCAAATGGCATTCACTACTCGAAGGATTTCCGAGAAACTTTGGGACCTACTGTGGTTTTCTTCCAACTTGCTGAACTCATCGAGATAAGCACTTTACAAATTTCTCATTTCATTGAGATACACACATTGACAGAATATCAGCCAAATGGCATTCACAGTTCGATAGTCTTCAGAGAAACCTTCCAACATATTGTGGATTTCTTCCAACCTGCTGAACTCATCGAGTTAAGCACGTTACCACTTTCTCATTTCATTCCGATACAGATATTGGCAGAATGTCATCCAAATGGCATTCACTGGTCGAAGGTATTCAGAGATAGTTTGGAAACGATTGTGGTTTTCTTCCAACTTGCTGAACTCATCGAGATAAGCACTTTACCACTTTCTCATTTCATTGAAATTCACACATTGGCAAAATATCAGCCAAATGGCATTCACTGCTCGATGGTATTCAGAGAAACTTTGGAACATATGGAGGAGTTCTTCCAACTTGCTGAACTCATCGAGATAAGCACTTTACCACTTTCTCATTTCATTGAGATACACACATTGGTAGAATGTCAGCCAAATGGCATTCACTGCTCGATGGTATTCAGAGAAACTTTGGAACATATGGAGGATTTCTTCCAACTTGCTGAACTCTTCGAGATAAGCACTTTACCACTTTCTCATTTCATTGAGATACACACATTGGCAGAATATCAGCCAAATGGTATTCACTACTCGAAAGATTTCTGAGAAACTTTGGGACCTACTGTGGTTTTCTTCCAACTTGCTGAACTCATCGAGATAAGCACTTTACAACTTTCTCATTTCATTGAGATACACACATTGACAGAATATCAGCCAAATGGCATTCACTGTTCGATAGTATTCAGAGATACTTTGGAAACGATTGTGGATTTCTTCCAACTTGCTGAAGTCATCGAGATATGCACGTTACAACTCTCTCATTTCATTCAGATACACACATTGTCAGAATATCAGCCAAATGGCATACACTGCTCGGAGGTACTCAGACATTCTTTGGAACCTATTGTGGATTTCGTCCAACTTGCTGAGTTCATCGTGATAAGCAGTTTATCTCCTTCACATTTCATTGAGATGCACCCATAGGCAGAATATCAGCCAAATAGCATTCACTACTCGTAGGTATTCTGAGAAACTTTGGAACCTTTTGTGGATGTCCTCCGTTTTGCTGAACTCATCGTGATAAGCACTTTGCCACTTTCTCATTTCTTTGAGATACACACATTGGCAGAACATCAGCCAAATGGCATTCACTACTCGATGGAGTTCAGAGAAACTTTGTGGCCTATTGTGGTTTTCTTCCAACTTGCTGAACTCATCGAGATAAGCATTTTACCACTTTCTCATTTCATTGAAATACACACATTGGCAGAATATCAGCCAAATAGCATTCACTGCTCGATAGTATTCAGAGAAACTTTGCAACATATTGTGGATTTCTT
>NW_027651241.1:0-11031 GCF_965287045.1 Carcharhinus amblyrhynchos | reverse complement strand
CTCTCTCTACACTGTCCCCCATCAAACACTCCCAGGACAGGTACAGCACGGGGTTAGATACAGAGTAAAGCTCTCTCTACACTGTCCCCCATCAAACACTCCCAGGACAGGTACAGCACGGGGTTAGATACAGAGTAAAGCTCTCTCTACACTGTCCCCCATCAAACACTCCCAGGACAGGTACAGCACGGGGTTAGATACAGAGTAAAGCTCCCTCTACACTGTCCCCCCATCAAACACTCCCCAGGACAGGTACAGCACGGGGTTAGATACAGAGTAAAGCTCTCTCTACACTGTCCCCCATCAAACACTCCCAGGACAGGTACAGCACGGGGTTAGATACAGAGTAAAGCTCCCTCTACACTGTCCCCCATCAAACACTCCCAGGACAGGTACAGCACAGGGTTAGATACAGAGTAAAGCTCCCTCTATACTGTCCCCCCATCAAACACTCCCAGGACAGGTACAGCACAGGGTTAGATACAGAGTAAAGCTCCCTCTACACTGTCCCCCCATCAAACACTCCCAGGACAGGTACAGCACGGGGTTAGATACAGAGTAAAGCTCCCTCTACACTGTCCCCCATCAAACACTCCCAGGACAGGTACAGCACGGGGTTAGATACAGAGTAAAGCTCCCTCTACACTGTCCCCATCAAACACTTCAGCAGTCACAGGTATTCAGCCTCTTATCTTTGGGTAACCGTTCTCCAAGGCGGCCTTCACGACACAGGACAGTGCAGAGTCACAGAGCAGAGACTGATAGGGAGGGTTGTAGGGGCTGGAGGAGGTTACAGAGATAGGGAGGGTTGTAGGGACTGGAGGAGGTTACAGAGATAGGGAGGGTTGTAGGGGCTGGAGGAGGTTACAGAGATAGGGAGGGTTGTAGGGGCTGGAGGAGGTTACAGAGATAGGGAGGGTTGTAGGGGCTGGAGGGGGTTACGGAGATAGGGAGGGTCAAATACAGAGATTTTGAAACAAATGGTCCATGGAGGGATGTATAATTAAGGATGGGAGTTTTTTCAGTGTCTGCGGATAGGAGCTGATACCCGATATGTCCCAGCTGACATTTCAGCTATCACCAGCTAACTCTTCCATTCCCCTCTCTCTCTCCTCCAGAACATGAGCCGCCTCAGGAGAATTAATCTGGATGGGAACCGGATCCAGCGCCTGCCGCGGATGCCTCCCTCCCTTGATGAGCTGAAGCTGAACGATAATCGCCTGGAAGGGCTGAACCGCCACAGCTTTTAGAGGTTAGAACTGGTGCGAGTGTGCCAGGGAGTGTGGGGGGGGCGGGAAGGGGAGGGGAGGGGAGGGGGGAGGTGCACATGCATACACGCACACGCCACAGTGCGGCGCTCCCTCAGCACTGACCCTCCCACAGTGCGGCGCTCCCTCGGCGCTGACCCTCCCACAGTGCGGCGCTCCCTCGGCACTGACCCTCCCACAGTGCGGCGCTCCCTCGGTGCTGACCCTCCCACAGTGCGGCGCTCCCTCAACACTGACCCTCCCACAGCACAGCACTCCCTCAGCACTGACCCTCCCACAGTGCGGCGCTCCCTCAACACTGACCCTCCCACAGCACAGCACTCCCTCAGCACTGACCCTCCCACAGTGCGGCGCTCCCTCAACACTGACCCTCCCATAGTGCAGCGCTCCCTCAGCACTGACCCTCCCACAGTGCGGCGCTCCCTCAACACTGACCCTCCCACAGTGCAGCGCTGACCCTCCCACAGTGCGGCGCTCCCTCAGCACTGACCCTCCCATAGTGCGGCGCTCCCTCAACACTGACCCTCCCACAGTGCAGCGCTCCCTCAGCGCTGACCCTCCCACAGTGCGGCGCTCCCTCAGCACTGACCCTCCCATAGTGCGGCGCTCCCTCAACACTGACCCTCCCACAGTGCGGCGCTCCCTCAGCGCTGCCAGGAGGGTCTAGCAGTTTTTCTCAGATGTCGAGTTGCTGACATTCTCTTACTGTATGGATGTTCTGTATCTTTGGATCTGAGCGTGGTATGTTACAACACAGTTTGCCAAATTCCTGTTACACCACATCTATCACACTCAACACTGGGTTGTGTCTCTCATTAGCTTTGTATAACTTGTAACTTGAAGACTATATTTTATATAAACAATGTGGGCTGTATTTTCAGCCAGGTTCTTCTGGTTACAAGTTGTCCCTGAGTGTCTTAAAATGTGTAGGTTAGGAGGATTGGCCATGCAAAATTGCCTCTTAGTGTCCAAAGATATGTAGGTTCGGGTGGATTGGCCATGCTAAATTGGCCCTCAGTGTCCAAAGATGTGTAGGTTAGGTGGATTGGCCATGCTAAATTGGCCCTCAGTGTCCAAAGATGTGTAGGTTAGGTGGATTGGCCATGCTAAATTGCCTCTTAGTGTCCAAAGATGTGTAGGTTCGGGTGGATTGGCCATGCCAGTTATTGTCAAGGGTCTGTCTGGGTAAATACATGGGGTTATGGGGATAGGGCCGGATTGCGATTGCTGTCAGTATAGGCTCAACGGGCTGAATGGCCTCCTTCGGCACTGTGGAGATTCTGTGTGACAATTATGAAACGTTGACTACTAAACCACTCTAACATTGGCGGACACTGGGCAGTGGACCCAGAGGAGGGACGGGGAGAATTGTCTTTTCGATGCAGTTGTTGTGTCCTGGAAGGCGCTGTTCAAAAGGGCGGTGGGAGCTGATTCACCCTCGGAAAAGCGGGGGGATTGGAGTAATACTGGAAGATTGGGAAATTTGAAGGATTGTTGCTGGGCGGTCGAGGAGGGAGGAGAGGGGGAGAGATGGTGGTGGGGGTGAATGTGCCTCTCTTCTGGTGATTTCTCACGTTATCAAGGGTCATTGCTCCCACAGAGGATAATTGGGAAACAGATTTGCAACAACACCCTGCATTGCTGTAGCACCTATAACTCCAGTGACATGTGCCCTGATAGAATTTGACCCCAGCCTGGTGGTTAGCGTTGCTGCCTTACAGCACCGGGGACCCGGGTTCAGTTCTGGCCTGGGGTCACTGTCTGTGTGGAGTTTGCACGTTTCTCCCCAGTGTCTATATGGATTTCCTCCGGGTGCTCCGGTTTCCTCCCACAGCAGGTTAGGAGCATTGGCCGTGCTAAATTGACCCTTTCTTTAATTAATTTATGAGACATGGGAGTTGCTGGCTGGCCAGCATTTATTGCCCATCCCTAGTTGCCCTTGGAGGGCAGTTGAAAGACGACCACATTGCTGTGGCTCTGGAGTCACATGTAGGTCAGACCAGGTAAGGACGGTAGATTTCCTTCCCTAAAGGACATTAGTGAACCAGATGGGGGTTTTTCCGACAATGGTTTCATGGTCATCATGATTCTTAATTCCAGATTTTTTTGATTGAATTCAAATTCTATCACTTGCTGTAGCAGGATTCGAACCCGGGTCCTCAGAACATCAACTGAGTCTCTGGATTAATAGTGTATCGATAATATCACCATGCCATCACCTCCCCTTAAATTTAGGAAGGGCGCACTGTGGGAGGGTCAGTGCTGAGGGAGCGCCGCACTGTGGGAGGGTCAGTGCTGAGGGAGCGTCGCACTGTGGGAGTGTCAGTGCTGAGGGAGCGCTGCACTGTGGGAGGGTCAGTGCTGAGGGAGCGCCGCACTGTGGGAGGGTCCGTACTGAGGGAGCGCCGCACTGTGGGAGGGTGAGTGCCGAGGGAGCGCCGCACTGTGGGAGAGTCCGTACTGAGGGAGCGCCGCACTGTGGGAGGGTGAGTGCTGAGGGAGCGCCGCACTGTGGGAGGGGTCAGTGCTGAGGGAGCGCCGCACTGTGGGAGGGGTCAGCGCTGAGGGAGCGTCGCACTGTGGGAGGGTCAGTGCTGAGGGAGGGCCGCACTGTGGGAGGGGTCAGTGCTGAGGGAGCGCCGCACTGTGGGAGGGTCAGTGCTGAGGGAGGGCCGCACTGTGGGAGGGTCAGTGCTGAGGGAGCGCCGCACTGTGAGAGGGTCAGTGCTGAGGGAGTGCCGCACTGTGGGAGGGTCAGTGCTGAGGGAGTGCCGCACTGTGGGAGGGTCAGTGCTGAGGGAGCGCCGCACTGTGGGAGGGGTCAGTGCTGAGGGAGTGTCGCACTGTGGGAGGGTCAGTGCTGAGGGAACGCCGCACTGTGGGAGGGTCAGGGCTGAGGGAGCGTCGCACTGTGGGAGGGTCAGCGCTGAGGGAACGCCGCACTATGGGAGGGTCAGTGCTGAGGGAGCGCCGCACTGTGGGAGGGTCAGTGCTGAAGGAGGGCCGCACTGTGGGAGGGGTCAGTGCTGAGGGAGCGCCGCACTGTGGGAGGGGTCAGTGCTGAGGGAGCGCCGCACTGTGGGAGGGTCAGTGCTGAGGGAGCGCCGCACTGTGGGAGGGTCAGTGCTGAGGGAGCGCCGCACTGTGGGAGGGTCAGTGCTGAGGGAGCGCCGCACTGTGGGAGGGTCAGTGCTGAGGGAGCGCCGCACTCCAATCAGAAAGCAGAGATGTGTTGGATGATTATGCTTTGGGTGCAGGCGGGATCTTGCTGTGCACAGCCGGTTTGCAGCGTGATCCCCGCAGCCGTCAAACGGGAATTGTGCCTTGGTTGAGCCGGCCTCTTCACTCGGTGTGCCGCTCTGCCGAATGGACGCCCAGAGGGGAGCAGGCGCACTCGCGCATGTTTAGTCCACTGTCTGTCAACACTTCTTCTTTTAACGCAGGGCTCCATCGCCTCCTGACCCTCGACCTGGAAGGAAACGGGCTGGACGACGGCAATGTCAACCCCAACGCCTTCCGCCCGCTGAGGAAGCTGATCTACCTGCGGCTTGGCCGTAACCGGTTCCGAGCCATGCCCTCCGGCCTACCCCCTGCCCTGAAGGTGAGTCCTCCGGACGTCCTGACCGACTGGCTTTCCAGAGGCCATCTTGTCTCCCCCGGCAACTGCACCCTCCCCCCGTCCTGACTGGAGACCCTGGAAGAGAGAGTGGGGGTCAACGGGTGCGATTCGGATTGGCGGATGGTGACTAGTGGAGTGCCCCAGGGGTCGGTGCTGGGGCCTCAGCTATTTACCATTTATATAGATGATCTGGAGGAGGGAACCGAGTGTAGGGTGTCGAAATTTGCGGATGACACCAAGATTGGGGGAACGGCAAATTGTGCGGAGGGTGTGGAGAGTCTGCAGAAGGATCTAGATAGGCTGGGCGAATGGGCCAGGAACTGGCAAATGGAATTTAATGTTGGCAAGTGCGAGGTGGTCCACTTTGGTCGGAAGAATGGTAGGAAGGACTAAAAAAAAACTGCAGCAGGCGACGGTGCAGAGGGACCTCGGGGTCCTTGTGCATGAGTCGCAAAAACCCAGCCTGCAGGTGCAGCAGGTGGTCAGGAAGGAGAATGGGATGCTGGCCTTCATAGCGAAGGGGATAGAATATAAAAGTAGGGAGGTCTTGCTGCAGCTGTATAGGGCATTGGTGAGGCCGCAGCTGGAGTACTGTGTGCAGTTTTGGGTGCCGCACCTGCGCAAAGATATTTTGGCCTTGGAGGGAGTGCAGAGGAGGTTTACTAGGCTGATACCGGAGTTGAGGGGGTTGAGCTATGAGGAGAGGCTGAATAAACTAGGCTTGTACTCGTTGGAGTTTAGAAGAATGAGGGGAGATCTCATTGAGACGTATAAGATGATGAATGGGATGGATAGGATAGAGGTGGAGAGACTCTTCCCGCTCAGAAAGGACAGTAGGACTAGGGGGCACAGCCTCAAGATAAAGGGGGGGCGGTTTAGAACGGAGTTGAGGAAGAACTTCTTCACTCAAAGGGTGGTGAATCTCTGGAATTCTCTGCCCGTTGAGGTGGTGGAGGCTGCCTCGCTAAATATTTTTAAGACGCGGGTTGATGGGTTTTTGATAAGAGAAGGGATTAAGGGTTATGGGGAGAGGGCGGGAAAGTGGAACTGAGCCACGACAGATCAGCCATGATCTTATTGAATGGCGGGGCAGGCTCGAAGGGCTAGATGGCCGACTCCTGCTCCTATTTCTTATGTTCTTATGTTCTTAACACGGGGATGGGGCAGTGGGGAGGGCCGAGGTCAAAGCTCATCCTCTCAGGATCAGGGGGCGGCCGTTTTGGTCTGCGATGAGGAGAATTCCCTTCCCTCCGAGAGTCAGGAATCTCTGGAATTCCCAATCCCAGAGGAAGCTCGGTCCATTCCACAGGGAGACTGACAAGAGATTTTCGGGCACAGAGGGGATCGAGGGACGGAACGGGCGGGGAAAGGAGAACCGTCCGGAAGGAGTTGAAATGGGAAAGCAGGCCCAATGGGCTGAATGGCCTCCTCCTGCCCTGTTTATGGTCTTATTATGTAATGTTCCCACCAGATTAGGCAAAGCCAAAATCCTCAAGTTAGGTTCTGATCCCGAGCCACATCGGGAGGCATCAGGGCCAGGCAACCAGAAACTCGGTAAAACAGTGCAGTTCTCAAGGAGCGACTTAAAGGAGGTAAGAGCACGAGAGACAGGCGGAGAGGGAGCGGGGGACAGGCGGAGAGGGAGCGGGGGACAGGCGGAGAGGGAGCGGGGGACAGGCGGAGAGGGAGCGGGGGACAGGCGGAGAGGGAGCGGGGGACAGGCGGAGAGGGAGCGGGGGACAGGCGGAGAGGGAGCGGGGGACAGGCGGAGAGGGAGCGGGGGACAGGCAGAGAGGGAGCAAAGACAGGTGGAGAGCGAGCGAGAGACAGAGATTTGGTTTAGAGACGTTTAGGGAGGGAATTTCAAAGCTTAGGACCCCCCAGGCAACTGAAGGCTCGGCCACCAATGGTGGAGTGATGGGAATTGGGGGATGCTCAAGAGGCTGGAATTGGGGGAGCGCAGAGATCTCGGAGGGTTGTAGGAGGTTACAGAGATAGGGAGGGTTGTAGGGGCTGGAGGAGGTTACAGAGATAGGGAGGGTTGTAGGGGCTGGAGGAGGTTACAGAGATAGGGAGGGTTGTAGGGGCTTGAGGAGGTTACAGAGATAGGGAGGGTTGTAGGGGCTTGAGGAGGTTACAGAGATAAGGAGGGTTGTGGGGGTGCTGGAGGAGGTTACAGAGATAGGGACCCAGTGAACTTTCTCTGAACGCCCTCCGATGCGAGTAGATCCCTCCTTCGGTAAGGGTGAGGAGACTCCAGTTTGCAGTACTCCCGCTGCAGAAACACCAACTCCCTGTATAGCTGGAGTGAGACTTTTATACTCCACCCGTCTCACGTTAGAGGAAAATGTTCCAATTGGTTTTCCCAATCGCTCTCTGTACCTGCACGCTGACATTTTATGTGATTCAGGGATCAGGGAATCTTGTTGACTTCATGTCAAACAGACAGAACATTCTCTTCCTCAGTTTTTGGCATGGGGGTGACACAGCTTTCAGCACAGAGAGCACCGTTCCCAAACCTGTCTGATAGATTGGAAGAAGCTTTAATCCAGGCCCCATTCATCTTGCTTAGGGCCTAGATCCACAACTTGACAATGTTCACAGGGCCTCGTGGAGGTCAGTGAGAGTGACTATGATTTATCAACTCACTATTTTTCCAACGTTTAGTAGGCTGATTAGATCCAGCACCCTGCAGGGTCAGTGCCGAGGGAGCGCCGCACTGTGGGAGGGTCAGTGCCGAGGGAGCGCCGCACTGTGGGAGGGTCAGTGCCGAGGGAGCGCTGCACTGTGGGAGGGTCAGTGCTGAGGGAGCGCCGCACTGTGGGAGGGGTCAGCGCTGAGGGAGCGTCGCACTGTGGGAGGGGTCAGCGCTGAGGGAGTGTCGCACTGTGGGAGTGTCAGTGCTGAGGGAGCGCCGCACTGTGGGAGGGGTCAGTGCTGAGGGAGCGTCGCACTGTGGGAGGGTCAGTGCTGAGGGAGCGTCGCACTGTGGGAGGGTCAGTGCTGAGGGAGCGCCGCACTGTGGGAGTGTCAGTGCTGAGGGAGCGTCGCACTGTGGGAGGGTCAGTGCTGAGGGAGCGCCGCACTGTGGGAGTGTCAGTGCTGAGGGAGCGTCGCACTGTGGGAGTGTCAGTGCTGAGGGAGCGCCGCACTGTGGGAGGGTCAGTGCTGAGGGAGCGCCGCACTGTGGGAGGGTCAGTGCTGAGGGAGTGCCGCACTGTGGGAGGGTCAGTGCTGAGGGAGCGCCGCACTGCGGGAGGGTCAGTGCTGAGGGTGGGTAAATCGCCCCAGTGTGCTGGGACCCACATCCATCCCTCAACCAACCAACATTGTAGGAAAACAGACAACCTGGGCCCTTATCAGACTGGTGCTTTGTGGGATCTTACTATGCTCACATTTTGATTGTGTCGTTACTTCTACTCTAATGATGATCACACTTGGGGAAGACTCTTCCATTGGTGGAGTGATGCCCTGGGACGCTCAGAGTGCTTGAGAAGTTTTATTTTGGCCTTGCTCTCTCTCTCTGTAGTCCTGCCCTTCCTTCTATCCTTCTCTCCATCTCTGCTCCCTGGACGCTCTCCCCACCTGTCTGTCCGAGCGGGGTTCAGGCCTCTCAGTCGCGCTGGTCCCAGCCAGCCAGCAGCAGCCCCCCCCCCCCCCCCCCCTGCACCCCTCTCTGCATTCAATACCGTCTCTAACCTCTCGCTCCCCTCATTCCCCAGGAGCTCCACCTGGAGAACAACCACATTGAGGAGATTCCTGGCGGCCTCCTGAACAAGACCCTCAACCTGACTATCCTGGTGCTGCGGCACAACCGCCTGGAGGAGAACCGCATCGACCCCCGGGCCTGGATCCACTTGCGGTGAGTACGGGAGGGCTCCCTCTGTCCGGCACCCTGGCTCGACCCGAGGCTCTGCCCGCTGCTGACCCCTGCCTTGGCCCTTTGACCCCAGCGCCTGAAACTGACCGCTGGCACCTTGTACCCGTGCAGCGCTGGTTAACAGAGAAATACCGCCCCAGAGGCAGAGGCAGCTTCACAGCAGTGGCAAGTAGACCGAGACACCTCGGGAGATACCAGGGACAGGTGACCAAAAACTCGGTCACAGAGGAGATAGAGACAGAGAGAGAGAGATGGGGGTGGGGGGAGACGGAGAGAGAGAGAGAGAGAGACGGGGGTTAGAGAAAGAGAGACAGAGAGAGAGATGGGGGTGGGGGGGAGAGAGAGAGATTTGGGTGGGGGAGAGAGAGAGAGAGATGGGGGTGGGGGTGTGGAGAAAGAGAGAGACAGGAGGGAGGAGATAGAAATTGACGGGGGTGGGGATGGGGAGAGAGAGAGACAGAGGGAGGAAGAGAGAGAGAGAGACGGGGAGAGAGAGAAAGGGAGATGGGGGAGAGAGAGACAGAGAGGAAGAGGGAGAGAAAGGGACAAGGGGAGAGACAGAGACACAGAGGGCAAGAGAGAGAGAGAGACATACAGAAAAAGAGAGACACAGAGAGAGAGAGAGAGTAATGCAGAGGCAGTGTGTGTGTGTATATGTGTGTATATGTGAGAGAGAGAGACTGGAGACATAGAGATGGAGATATTGAGGGAGAGAATTCTAGAACCCCCATGACCGCAAAGGGTGGAGTGATGGGAATTAGAGGATGCACTTCGGTTAGATCTCATAAAACTGTCAAAAAAAAACACAGGCAATGGAAGTACCATTGACAATACTTTAATCTACTTAGCATTCCATATTCCTGTTCAAGTAAAGACAGAGGCATTGAAAAAAAGTACTCCAGATAAAGATGAAGTTATTACAAGTTCATGAACCTATCAATCAAACATTGGAAGTATCACTGCTAAAACTTTAATCATTCTGTACTCTTATCCAATCAACACACGAGCAGTGAAAAAATACACAAGGATAAACGCTTTACAAATTCATAATATTCTCAGTCAAACACAAGCAGTGAAACTGCCACTGCTAAACTCTTAATCCCTTTGACTTTCCTTATACTCGTCCAAATAAACACACAGGCATTGAAAATATGCTTCAAAGAAAGGTACAGGAATTATAAATTCATAAAACTTCCAATCAAACACAGAAATTGAAAGTGTCATTACTAAAATTTTAATCCACTTGACATTCCCTATTTTGATCTAAATATTGAAATGCACATGGGCATTTCAAATAATGTTTCAAAGAAAGAAAATGTTATTATAAGCTCATAAAACTGTCAAATAAAGCTAATATTTGCAACCTGGCCACTTGACTGCTGCAGGTCTGGGTTTACAAAGATATTTTTAAAAATTTATTTATTTGTGGGACATGGGTATCGGCTGGAGCAGCATTTATTGCCCCATCCCTAACTGCCCTCAAACTGAGCAGTTTGCTGGGCCATTTACAAGTCATCTGCATTGTTGTGGATCTGGAGTCACATGTAGGCCAGACCAGGTAAGAACGGCAGATTTCCTTCCCTAAAAGACATTAGTGACCCAGACACAGAGTCAATCAAAAAGAATCTGATCCCTTGCCACATCAGGAGATGTTGGGATTCATTAGACCCATGAGGGACAGACAGAGAGGTTTGGGGAGGAAGTTCCACAGCTTTGGGCCCCCCAGGCAACTGAAGGCACAGCTGCCAATGCTGAAGTGATGGGAATTGGGGGGATGTTCAAGAGGCCAGAATTGGAGGAGCACAGATATCTGGAAGGGTTGTAGGGGGTTACAGAGATAGGGAGGGTTGTAGGGGCTGGAGGAAGTTACAGAGGTAGGGAGGGTTGTAGGAGCTGGAGGAGGTTACAGAGATAGGGAGGGTTGTAGGGGCTGGAGGAAGTTACAGAGGTAGGGAGGGTTGTAGGAGCTGGAGGAGGTTACAGAGATAGGGAGGGTTGTAGGGGCTGGAGGATGTTACAGGGTTGGGGAGGATTGTCGGGGCTGAAGAAGGTTACAGAGATAGGGGGGTTTGTAGGGACTGGAGGGGGTTACAGTGAAAGGGAGGACCACTCAGGACCAGTGAGCGATGAGCTGGAAAGGGAAGACAGGGCAGCAAGGGTGGTAACTGGAGGGGCCAGTGAGTATGGGGGGACAGCACAGAAGAGTGAAGGCTTCCACAGCTGATGAGCTGGGGTGGGTGGGGGAGTGTAGGCAGGCACTGATG
>NW_027651240.1:0-11844 GCF_965287045.1 Carcharhinus amblyrhynchos | reverse complement strand
CGGGATGTCCAAACGACAGCGATCGACAGCCCTGACCGAGAGAGAGGGAGGGAGGAACAAGACAGCGAGGTCAGGGACACCTCAATACACAGATATCTGCCTGAGGGGTGGCCCACTCGAGAACAGGGGAGGGAATCTATGCTTCAGAAGGTCAGGGGGCATGGAGTTGGGGGTAGGGTGTTAGCGTGGATAGAGGACTGGTTGTCAAATAGGAGGCAGAGAGTTGGCATCAACGGGTGCTATTCGGATTGGCGGATGGTGACTAGTGGAGTGCCCCAGGGGTCGGTGCTGGGGCCTCAGCTATTTACCATTTATATAGATGATCTGGAGGAGGGAGCCGAGTGTAGAACGTAGAACATTACAGCGCAGAACAGGCCCTTCGGCCCACGATGTTGCGCCGACCAATTAAAAAGCAATGATCCTCTAACCTAAACCAATCCCTTTCCATCCATAAACCTATCCACGGATCTCTTAAACGCCCCCAAACTAGGCGCATTTACAACTGCAGCAGGCAGGGCATTCCAATCCCTCACCACCCTCTGGGTAAAGAACCTACCCCTGACATCCGTCCTATAACTACCCCCCCTTAATTTAAAGCTATGTCCCCTCGTGCTAGCTTTCTCCATCCGAGGAAAAAGGCTATCACTGTCCACCCTATCTAAACCTCTAATCATCTTATATGTTTCAATAAGGTCCCCTCGTAGCCGCCTTCTTTCTAACGAAAGGTGTCGAAATTTGCTGATGACACAAAGATGAGTGGAAAAGCAAATTGTGCGGAGGGTGTGGAAAGTCTGCAGAGGGATCTGGATAGGCTGAGCGAGTGGGCGAGGACCTGGCAGATGGAGTACAATGTTAGCAAGTGTGAGGTTATCCACTTTGGCAGGAATAGTAGTAGGAGGGATTACTATTTAAAGGGCGAAAAGCTGCAGCATGCTACAGTGCAGAGGGACCTGGGCGTCCTTGTGCACGAGTCGCAAAAACCCAATCTGCAGGTGCAGGTGATCAGGAAGGCGAATGGGATGCTGGCCTTCATAGCGAGGGGGATTGAATATAAAAGCAGGGAGGTCTTGCTGCAACTGTACAGGGCACTGGTGAGGCCGCAGCTGGAGTACTGTGTGCAGTTTTGGTCGCCGCACTTGCGCAAGGATATTTTGGCCTTGGAGGGAGTGCAGAGGAGGTTCACGAGGCTGATACCGGAGATGAGGGGGTTGGACTATGAAGAGAGACTAAATAGACTGGGTCTGTACTCGTTGGAGTTTAGAAGGATGAGGGGGGATCTTATTGAGATGTATAAGATAACGAAGGGGATGGATAGGGTAGAGGTAGAGAGACTCTTCCCGCTCAGAAAGGACAGTAGGACTAGGGGGCACAGCCTCAAGATAAAGGGGGGGCGGTTTAGAACGGAGTTGAGGAGGAACTTCTTCACTCAAAGGGTGGTGAATCTCTGGAATTCTCTGCCCGTTGAAGTGGTGGAGGCTGCCTCGCTAAATATATTTAAGACACGGTAGATAGGTTTTTGATAAGAGAGGGGATTAAGGGTTATGGGGAGAGGGCGGGAATGTGGAACTGAGCCACGACAGATCAGCCATGATCTTATTGAATGGCGGGCAGGCTCAAAGGGCCAGATGGCCTACTCCTGCTCCTATTTCTTATGTTCCCTGAGCCAGAGGAAATGGGTGAGATATTAAATGAGTTCTTTGCGTCAGTATTCACCAAAGAGAAGGAGTTGGTGGATGATGAGGCTGGGGAAGGATGTGTAGATAGTTTGAGTCATGTTGAGATCAAAAAGGAGGTACTGGGGGTCTTGAGAAACATTAAGGTAGACCCCAGGGCCTGATGGCATATACCCCAGAATACTGAGAGAGGCAAGGGGGAACATTGGCCTTGTGAGAAATCTTTGGATCCTCGTTGGCTACAGAGGAGGTCCCAGAGGATTGGAGAATAGCCAATGTTGTCCCTTTGTTTAAGAAGGGTAACAAGGATAATCCTGGTAATTACAGGCCGGTGAGCCTTACATCAGCAGCAGGGAAATTATTGGAGAGAATTCTTCAAGACAGGATTTATTCCCACTTGGAAATATTGGATTTGATTTATTATTGTCACATGTAGTAACATACAGTGAAAAGTATTGTTTCTTGCGCACTATACAGACAAAGCATACCATTCATAGAGAAGGAGAGAGTGCAGAATGTAGGGTTACAGTCACAGTGAGGGTGTAGAGAAAGATCAACTTAATGCGAGGTGGGTCCATTCAAAAGTCTGACAGCAGCAGGGAAGAGTCAGTTGGTAAGTGAACATATTAGTGAGAGGTAACATGGTTTTGTGAAGTGGAGGTCGTGTCTCTCAAACTTGATCGAGTTTTTCGAGGAAGTGACGAAGATGATTGATGAGGGTAGGGCAGTGGATGTTGTCTACATGGATTTCAGTAAGGCCTTTGACAAGGTCCCTCATGGCGGACTGGTGCAGAAGGTGAAGTCGCGTTGGATCAGAGGTGAGCTGACAAGGTGGATACAGAACTGTCTCGGTCAAAGAAGACAGAGGGTAGCAGTGGGTGTGTTTCTGAATGGAGGCCTGTGACAAGTGGCGTTCCTCAGGGATCAGTGCTGGGACCTTTGCTGTTTGTAATATATATAAATGATTTGGAGGAAAATGTAACTGGTTTGATTAGTAAGTTTGCAGACGACAGAAAGGTTGGTGGATTTGTGGATAGTGAGGAGGACCATCAGAGGATACAGCAGGATATAGATCAGCTGGAGACTTGGGCAGAGAGATGGCAGATGGAGTTTAATCCAGACAAATGTGAGATAAAGCATTTTGGAAGGTCTAATACAGATAGGAAATATACAGTAAATGGCAGAAACCTTAAGAGTATTGATAGGCAGAGGGATCTGAGTGTACAGGTACACAGGTCACGGAAAGTGGCAATGCAGGTGGAGAAGGTAGTCAAGAAGGCATACGGCATGCTCGCCTTCATCAGTCAGGGCATTGAGTTTAAAAATTGGCAAGTCATGTTGAAGCTTTATAGAATCTTAGTTAGGCTGCACTTGGAATATTGTGTTCAATTCTGGTCACCACACTACCAGAAGGATGTGGAGGCTTTGGAGAGGGTACAGAAAAAATTTACCAGGATGTTGCCTGGTATGGAGGGTATTAGCTATAAGGAGAGGTTGGAGAAACTTGGTTTGTTCTCACTGGAATGATGGAGGTTGAGGGGAGACCTGATAGAAGTCTACACGATTATGAGAGGCATGGACAGAGTGGATAGTCAGAAGCTTTTTCCCAGGGTGGAAGAGTCAATTACTCGGGGGCACAGGTTTAAGGTGTGAGGGACAAGGTTTAAAGGAGATGTACGAGGCAGATTTTTTACACAGAGGGGGGTGGGTGCCTGGAACTCGCTGCCGGGGGAGGGAGTGGAAGCGGATACGATAGTGAGTTGTAAGGGGCATCTGGACAAATCCATGAATAGGATGGGAATAGAGGGATATGGTCCCCGGAAGGGTAGAGAGTTTTAGTTCAGTCGGGCAGCATGGTCGGTGTTGGCTTGGAGGGGCCGAAGGGCCTGTTCCTGTGATGTAATTCTCTTTGTTTTGAGAGAGATAGAGAGACAGGGGACTGAGAGACACCAGTCAGTGTACAGATATCTCCCTGAGAGAGAGGGGACTGAGAGACACCAGTCAGTGTACAGATATCTCCCTGAGAGAGAGGGGACTGAGAGACACCAGTGTACAGATATCTCCCTGAGAGAGAGGGGACTGAGAGACACCAGTCAGTGTACAGATATCTCCCTCAGAGAGAGAGGGGACTGAGAGACACCAGTCAGTATACAGATATCTCCCTGAGAGAGAGGGGACTGAGAGACACCAGTGTACAGATATCTCCCTGAGAGACAGGGGACTGAGAGACACCAGTCAGTGTACAGATATCTCCCTGAGAGAGAGGGGACTGAGAGACACCAGTCAGTATACAGATATCTCCCTGAGAGAGAGGGGACTGAGAGACACCAGTGTACAGATATCTCCCTGAGAGAGAGGGGACTGAGAGACACCAGTCAGTGTACAGATATCTCCCCGAGAGAGAGGGGACTGAGAGACACCAGTCAGTATACAGATATCTCCCTGAGAGAGAGGGGACTGAGAGACACCAGTGTACAGATATCTCCCTGAGAGACAGGGGACTGAGAGACACCAGTCAGTGTACAGATATCTCCCTCAGAGAGAGAGGGGGGACTGAGAGACACCAGTCAGTGTACAGATATCTCCCTGAGAGAGAGAGGGGACTGAGAGACACCAGTCAGTGTACAGATATCTCCCTGAGAGAGAGAGGACTGAGAGACACCAGTCAGTGTACAGATATCTCCCTGAGAGAGAGAGAGGAGACTGAGAGACACCAGTCAGTGTACAGATATCTCCCTGAGAGAGAGAGGACTGAGAGACACCAGTCAGTATACAGATATCTCCCTGAGAGAGAGAGAGGGGACTGAGAGACATCAGTCAGTGTACAGATATCTCCCTGAGAGACAGGGGACTGAGAGACACCAGTCAGTGTACAGATATCTCCCTGAGAGAGAGGGGACTGAGAGACACCAGTGTACAGATATCTCCCTGAGAGACAGGGGACTGAGAGACACCAGTCAGTGTACAGATATCTCCCTCAGAGAGAGAGGGGGGACTGAGAGACACCAGTCAGTGTACAGATATCTCCCTGAGAGAGAGAGGGGACTGAGAGACACCAGTCAGTGTACAGATATCTCCCTCAGAGAGAGAGGGGGGACTGAGAGACACCAGTCAGTGTACAGATATCTCCCTGAGAGAGAGAGGGGACTGAGAGACACCAGTCAGTGTACAGATATCTCCCTGAGAGAGAGAGGGGACTGAGAGACACCAGTCAGTGTACAGATATCTCCCTGAGAGAGAGGGGACTGAGAGACACCAGTCAGTGTACAGATATCTCCCTGAGAGAGAGAGGGGACTGAGAGACACCAGTCAGTGTACAGATATCTCCCTGAGAGAGAGGGGACTGAGAGACACCAGTCAGTGTACAGATATCTCCCTGAGAGAGAGGACTGAGAGACACCAGCCAGTGTACAGATATCTCCCTGAGAGAGAGAGGGGACTGAGAGACACCAGTCAGTGTACAGATATCTCCCTGAGAGAGAGGGGACTGAGAGACACCAGTCAGTGTACAGATATCTCCCTGAGAGAGAGAGGGGACTGAGAGACACCAGTCAGTGTACAGATATCTCCCTCAGAGAGAGAGGGGACTGAGAGACACCAGTCAGTGTACAGATATCTCCCTGAGAGAGAGGGGACTGAGAGACACCAGTCAGTGTACAGATATCTCCCTGAGAGAGAGAGGGGACTGAGAGACACCAGTCAGTGTACAGATATCTCCCTGAGAGAGAGGGGACTGAGAGACACCAGTCAGTGTACAGATATCTCCCTGAGAGAGAGGACTGAGAGACACCAGTCAGTGTACAGATATCTCCCTGAGAGAGAGGACTGAGAGACACCAGTCAGTGTACAGATATCTCCCTGAGAGAGAGAGGGGACTGAGAGACACCAGTCAGTGTACAGATATCTCCCTGAGAGAGAGGGGACTGAGAGACACCAGTCAGTGTACAGATATCTCCCTGAGAGAGAGAGGGGACTGAGAGACACCAGTCAGTGTACAGATATCTCCCTGAGAGAGAGGGGACTGAGAGACACCAGTCAGTGTACAGATATCTCCCTGAGAGAGAGGACTGAGAGACACCAGCCAGTGTACAGATATCTCCCTGAGAGAGAGAGGGGACTGAGAGACACCAGTCAGTGTACAGATATCTCCCTGAGAGAGAGGGGACTGAGAGACACCAGTCAGTGTACAGATATCTCCCTGAGAGAGAGAGGGGACTGAGAGACACCAGTCAGTGTACAGATATCTCCCTCAGAGAGAGAGGGGACTGAGAGACACCAGTCAGTGTACAGATATCTCCCTGAGAGAGAGGGGACTGAGAGACACCAGTCAGTGTACAGATATCTCCCTGAGAGAGAGGACTGAGAGACACCAGTCAGTGTACAGATATCTCCCTGAGAGAGAGAGAGGGGACTGAGAGACACCAGTCAGTGTACAGATATCTCCCTGAGAGAGAGAGAGGGGACTGAGAGACACCAGTCAGTGTACAGATATCTCCCTGAGAGAGAGAGAGGGGACTGAGAGACACCAGTCAGTGTACAGATATCTCCCTGAGAGAGAGAGAGGGGACTGAGAGACACCAGTCAGTGTACAGATATCTCCCTGAGAGAGAGAGAGGGGACTGAGAGACACCAGTCAGTGTACAGATATCTCCCTGAGAGAGAGAGAGGGGACTGAGAGACACCAGTCAGTGTACAGATATCTCCCTGAGAGAGAGAGAGGGGACTGAGAGACACCAGTCAGTATACAGATATCTCCCTCAGAGAGGGGACTGAGAGACACCAGTCAGTGTACAGATATCTCCCTCAGAGAGAGAGAGGGGACTGAGAGACACCAGTCAGTGTACAGATATCTCCCTGAGAGAGAGAGAGGGGACTGAGTGACTCCAGTCAGTGTACAGATATCTCCCTGAGAGAGAGCGAGAGGGGACTGAGAGACACCAGTCAGTGTACAGATATCTCCCTGAGAGAGAGAGGGGACTGAGAGACACCAGTCAGTGTACAGATATCTCCCTGAGAGAGAGAGGGGACTGAGAGACACCAGTCAGTGTACAGATATCTCCCTGAGAGAGAGAGGGGACTGAGAGACACCAGTCAGTGTACAGATATCTCCCTGAGAGAGAGCGAGAGGGGACTGAGAGACACCAGTCAGTGTACAGATATCTCCCTGAGAGAGAGGGGACTGAGAGACTCCAGTCAGTGTACAGATATCTCCCTGAGAGAGAGGGGACTGAGAGACACCAGTCAGTGTACAGATATCTCCCTGAGAGAGAGAGAGGGGACTGAGAGACACCAGTCAGTGTACAGATATCTCCCTGAGAGAGAGGGGACTGAGAGACACCAGTCAGTGTACAGATATCTCCCTGAGAGAGAGGGGACTGAGAGACACCAGTCAGTGTACAGATATCTCCCTGAGAGAGAGAGGACTGAGAGACACCAGTCAGTGTACAGATATCTCCCTGAGAGAGAGAGAGGACTGAGAGACACCAGTGTACAGATATCTCCCTGAGAGAGAGTGAGGGGACTGAGAGACACCAGTCAGTGTAGAGATATCTCCCTGAGATGAGAATTGTAGGGGCTGGAGGAGGTTACTGAGATAGGGAGGGAGGGTGAGGGTTGAGGATTAGAACCCACCTCACACATGTCAGTCTTCTTGGGTCCTGGGCTCCCCGAGTCCTCGCCGTTTCCCTCGAATGGGCTGCGTGCCCGACCTCGCGTCCCCATCTGGATGCCCACTTCCTCATCATCGCCAGCCGCTGGGCCTGACCCTTGACCCTCACCCTCGAGGCCAGCCCGCTGTTGAGGCACCGGTGAGTGAAGGGCCTGTGTGCAGAACAGGGTGCGCGGCCCGTGGAGTTCACAGAAGTGACACAAGGCGACAATGGCGTTCATGTTGGGCCTCTCGAGTTAGAGGGCCTCAAAATCCTCCCCAAAGACCACAGAGAAACCCTGGGTGGAAGTAAATAAACAGCCAGGATTAGAGCACTCAAGTAGGCCCAGTCAACCCCTCAAGTATTACACGGGAATGGGAGGAGGCCATTCAGCCCCTCGAGCCTGTTACACAGGAACAGGAGGAGGCCATTCAGCCCCTCGAGTCTGTTACACAGGAACAGGAGGAGGCCATTCAGCCTCTCGAGTCTGTTACACAGGAACAGGAGGAGGCCATTCAGCCCCTCGAGTCTGTTACACAGGAACAGGAGGAGGCCATTCAGCCCCTCGAGTCTGTTACACAGGAACAGGAGGAGGCCATTCAGCCTCTCGAGTCTGTTACACAGGAACAGGAGGAGGCCATTCAGCCTCTCGAGTCTGTTACACAGGAACAGGAGGAGGCCATTCAGCCCCTCGAGTCTGTTACACAGGAACAGGAGGAGGCCATTCAGCCTCTCGAGTCTGTTACACAGGAACAGGAGGAGGCCATTCAGCCTCTCGAGTCTGTTACACAGGAACAGGAGGAGGCCATTCAGCCCCTCGAGTCTGTTACACAGGAACAGGAGGAGGCCATTCAGCCTCTCGAGTCTGTTACACAGGAACATTTTCCAAACCCGATTTGAAAGTCGACAATCCCTCGTGTCTGGGATTCTGCAGGAAAATGTTCTGACCTATGACCCCACTCGGAGCGCTGGAATTGCTTCTTAACCTCTCTCCGCGAGGGTCCTACTTGAAGTATTGGATTCTTCCCCCAACCGAAACCTCCCTCAAAAGCTACCACTGCCCGTGGGAACTGTTCTTGTCCATCCAACACAGTTCTCCGATACCACCTCGCAAAACCCTGGATCAGAGCATTCAAAATCCTCACCAGTGCCAAACCCCAGTATCTGCAATCTCTCCCTCGCACCCTAACAGCACTGTGGGTGTACCTACACCACACGGGGACTGACTGATGTCCAATAACAATCCTGGAACTCCTTCCCTAACAGCACTGTGGGTGTACCTACACCACACGGGACTGACTGATGTCCAATAACAATCCTGGAACTCCCTCCCTAACAGCACTGTGGGTGTACCTACACCACACGGGGACTGACTGATGTCCAATAACAATCCTGGAACTCCCTCCCTAACAGCACTGTGGGTGTACCTACACCACACGGGACTGACTGATGTCCAATAACAATCCTGGAACTCCCTCCCGAACAGCACTGTGGGTGTACCTACACCACACGGGACTGACTGATGTCCAATAACAATCCTGGAACTCCCTCCCTAACAGCACTGTGGATGTACCTACACCACACGGGACTGCAGCGAGTTCAAGGTGGCGGCTCATCTACCCCCTTCTCGAGGGGACAATTAGGAACAGACTCGTGCCTCAGGCACACGGATATCTGATTTCGAGTTGCTTGTCTGATTGTCAGCGCGAGCCCTGTTCCCTGGTTCAGGGACACTTGGTATTGAACTGATGGTGACTCCCTGTGTTTTATAAACTGGACACCGGTCCCTCACCGGAGTGTGACCTCAAGTATTGTCTGAATCCCCCCAGCCACAGGAGGAGTGATCCCAGACAGGTAACAGGTCGGTAACAGGGAGTTTCAGGAGCCTATTTTTAAAGAAACGCAGTCAAACAGAGAAAGACACACATGCACACAAACACGGTTTATTTATTAGTGTCACAAGTAAGGTTTACTTAACACTGCAATGAAGTTACTGCGAAAATCCCCTAGCCGCCACACTCTGGCGCCTGTTCGGGTTACACTGAGGGAGAATTTAGTACGGCCAATGCATCTAACCTACGTCTTTTGGACCGTGGGAGGAAACCAGAGGAAACCCACGCAGACACGGGGAGAATGTGCAGACTCTGCATAGACAGTGACCTAAGCCGGGAATCGAACCCAGGTCCCTGGCGCTGTGAGGCAGTGGTGTTCACCACTGTGCCACCTTGAGACAGAGAGACTGACCGACGCAGACACACAAAGACATTGGGGGAGTTTAGGGAGTGAATCCCAGAATTTAGCCCCCCCTCCGCAGCCCAGGGGAATCTGAAGACACGGTTACTAATGTCACAGCTACCCATTCCATGAGAGCCCTGGCCCACCGAGCAGCAGTTGGGCATTTCGACTGCATGGGGCATCACCCTGACACACACAGCCTCTCCCCACCCCGGCCCCCAGCTCCCAGAGAGGAGGCCACAAACCCCTGAAGCGGGCCCACGTTAACTTCTGTGTCGCAAACCACTTCCACCCCCCCGCCACCACTACTCCAGGGTGCTGAGGCCAAAATGACACCCAAGGGTGGGGGAGGGAGAGTAAAATTGGGGACTCACCAATCTGCGACTGCCGGTAGAGGGGAGGTCTGACAGTGGGGGAACCTGAAGAGCTGGTGGGGGGTGCGGAAGGGGGGAGTGTCCCGCTATGGGTGGGTCTTCAGCACCCTAGGGTGCTGCATCCAGTCCCAGGCGGTGGGAAAGGAGGAAGTTCCAGGGGAATCCCTCGACAGGCCGTTACAATGTTGCAGCTTCAGCCATTGTGACATCACGTGAAATTGACACAGCGATGGGGAAGAGTCCATTCACCCAAAAGGGGGGGGGCACAAAATTAGATTTAAATATTAAAACCACCTAAATGTAACCCTAGAGAAGAAGAGGGGTGGGGGGGGAGTTAATCTGGTTTATAGAGCAGAGAAACCAAATACCCGCAGGAGAAGGTGGACTGCTGGCTACAGGGAGGGGAGGGATGCTTTTATAGGGAGAGGAATTCCCCCCCCTAGATTGGAGGCATGAGGTGGTAGCTCCCACTCCTGTCAGAGCCGGAAACTTCCGGGATTGTACCAACTCCGAACTGTGGCTGAGGGAGGGGGGGGGAGTTGCCCAGCACATCATCAGGAATGGACTCTCCCAGGGCAATTGAATGCCAAGTTGCCCTTGGAAGCTGTACAGGAAGGGGGTAGAGATTGACCCCCGCCTGGAGCTGGGGCTGGCATTGCAATCAGGAGATATGCACAGAGTGTTTGTCACGCTTTGTTTCTGAATCTCAGTGCTGGGGGAGGGGGACTCCCTCCCCGTCTCTCCACCCCAGGATGTTGACCTCCATCCCTCCCCCTGTACTTCACAGCTCTGCTCAGACCATCCACCATGTGCAGCAAGATCCCGAAAGAGAATGAGAGATCAACAGCTGAACTGTTGCCCAAACAGAGCTACCATTGATAGTGGCACGGTGGCACAGCGGGTTAGCACTGCTGACTCACAGCGCCAGGGACCCGGGTTCGATTCCCGGCTCGGGTCACTGTCTGTGCGGAGTTTGCACGTTCTCCCTGTGTCTGCGCAGGTTTCCTCCGGGTGCTCCGATTTCCTCCCACAGTCCGAAAGATGTGTGAGTTAGGTTGACTGGCCGTGCTAAGTTGGCACTCAGTGCCTCAGGATGTGTAGATTAGAGGGATTAGCAGGGTAAATGTGTGAGATTGTAGGATAGGGTACAGACTTGACGGGCTGAATGGCCTCCATCTGCACTGTAGGGATTGTATGATTCTACTAACCGGGAAATAGACAGGGGTCAGTTTCAATCCTGTGACTGCTGTCTTATTGTAGGACAGGTTACACCTGGCTGCCGAACGTAAAGATGCTCCCAGGAAGTTCTGTTCACCTCCCTTACAGCCCCCTTACCGCACACCCGATCACCCTGCCCACCACCACCCACCCCTGCTCAGAACCCTGTCCATCACCCCACCAACCACTTCCACAGCCCCCACTGGTCTGGACATGGGATCTTTCCACCTGATTGTGAAGGAACAGAGAGTTTGATGTCCCACAAATGCGGCAGCACCTCCGACAGTGCAGCACTCCCTCAGTACTGGCACCGGGGGGAGTGTCAGCCTGGATTATAGAGCTCAAATCCTAGAGTATATACATCTACCCCCAACAGTGCAGCACTCCCTCAGTACTGGCACCGGGGGGAGTGTCAGCCTGGATTATGGAGCTCAAATCCTAGAGTATATACATCTACCTCCGACAGTGCAGCACTCCGAGATTATTTATATCTACATCTGACAAAGCAGTGCCAGGTATATGGAACAGCAGAACCTGGAGAGTCCCCACTCTGAGCCCCACACACACCATCCTGACTTGGAAATATATCACAGACTTATAGTATCGCTAAACTACTGAAGGAGGCAATTTGGCAGATCGAGTCTGTACCAACCACAATCCCAGCCAGGCCCTATCTGCTTTTACCCGCACACATTT
>NW_027651239.1:0-12002 GCF_965287045.1 Carcharhinus amblyrhynchos | reverse complement strand
CTCCAACGCCTCCACATCCTTCTTGTAATGCGGGGACCAGAACTGCACACAGTACTCCAAGTGCGGCCGCACTAGAGTAGTGTACAGTTGCAACATTACACTGCGACTCCTAAATTCAATCCCCCTACCAATAAACGCCAAGACACCGTACGCCTTCTTGACAACCTTATCTACTTGATTCCCAACTTTCAGGGATCTATGTACACACACACCTAGATCCCTCTGTTCATCCACACTATTCAAAGTCCTCCCGTTAGCCCTATACTCGACACATCTGTTGCTCCTACCAAAGTGAATTACCTCACACTTCTCCGCATTAAATTCCATCCGCCACCTCTCGGCCCAGCTCTGCAACCTATCTAAGTCTCCCTGCAGACTATGACACCCTTCCTCACAATCTACCACACCTCCAACTTTGGTGTCATCAGCAAATTTACTAATCCACCCAACTATACCCTCATCCAGATCATTAATAAAAATTACAAACAACAGTGGCCCCAAAACAGATCCCTGAGGCACACCACTCGTAACTGCACTCCATGATGAATATTTACCATCCACCACCACCCTCTGTCTCCTATCTGATAGCCAATTCCTGATCCAACTTCCTAGATTACCCACAATCCCATACATCTGCATTTTCTGCAGAAGCCTACCATGGTGAACCTTATCGAACGCCTTACTAAAATCCATGTATACCACGTCAACTGCCTTACCCCCATCCACCTCTTTGGTCACCTTCTCAAAAAACTCAATAAGGTTAGTAAGGCACGACCTACCTGCTACAAAACCATGCTGACTATTTCTAATCAATTCATTACACTCCAAATAACTATAAATCCTATCCCTAATAATTTTTTCTAAAACCTTGCCCACAACAGAAGTAAGACTCACCGGTCTATAATTCCCGGCAAAGTCTCTGTTCCCCTTCTTAAACAATGGGACAACATTCGCTATCCTCCAATCCTCCGGGACTACACCAGAGACCAATGACGACCTGAAGATCTGAGCCAGAGGCTCTGCAATCACCTCTCTAGCCTCCCAGAGAATCCTAGGGTAGATCCCATCCGGACCAGGGGACTTATCTATTTTCAGCCCCTCAAGAATTTCCAGCACATCCTCTTTATCAACCGTAATACTTTCTATTTTACACCCCTGCAACCCAATGTCCTCCTCAGCTATATTCATGTCCCCCTGCGTGAACACCGAAGAGAAATATTGGTTCAATACTTCTCCAATCTCCTCCGGTTCCACACACAATGGGGGGGATGGTTGGGGGAGGGGGGGAATGGGGGGGGGGATGGTTGGGGGAGGGGGGGAATGGGGGGGGATGGTTGGGGGAGGGGGAGAATGGGGGGGGATGGTTGGGGGAGGGGGGAATGGGGGGGGGATGGTTGGGGAGGGGGAGAATGGGGGGGATGGTTGGGGGAGGGGGAGAATGGGGGGGGGATGGTTGGGGGAGGGGGGGAATGGGGTATTCAAAAACGTGAAGGAACAAACGCCAGACTCCTTGGAAAAGAATTTTGCATCTTTCCTTTTCAGTTATGGGACAACACCACACGACAGTAGGTATCGCCCCGGTGGAGTTAATGATGGTCCAATGCCTTCGGATCAGGCTGAGCCTCGCTCGCCCAAATCTGGGTGGCAAAACAGAAGAAAAAGCCCCCAAAAAACAACACTGCAATGAAGTTATTGTGAAAATCTCCTAGTGCTTCACTTCAAAAGGGTACTTTGTTGGCTGTAGGAAGTTTTGAGGTGGTGAAAGGCATTATATAAACAATCTTTCTTTCTAAAGGTCTGATCTTGTCTCCAACGTGCAGCATTGCTCTACAGACAAAGCATACCATTCATAGAGAAGGAAAGGAGAGACTGCATAATATAGTGTAACAGTCACAGCTAGCACTGCTCCCTCACAGCGCCAGGGACGCGGGTTCGATTCCCGGCTCGGGTCACTGTCTGTGCGGAGTCTGCACGTTCTCCCCGTGTCTGCGTGGGTTTCCTCCGGGTGCTCCGGCTTCCTCCCACAGCCTGAAAGACGTGCTGGTGAGGGTGCGTTGGCCGTGCTAAAGTCTCCCTCAGTGTCCCCGAACAGGCGCTGGAGCGTGGCGACTTGGGGATTTTCACAGTAACTTAATTGCAGTGTTAATGTCAGCCTATTTGTGACACTAATAAATAAAGGTTAAACTTTTAACTCTGAAGAGTAGTATTGTAGCAATTTGCCTCCAGATCATAGCATTCCTACAGTGCAGAAGGAGGCCATTTGGCCCATCACATTTGTACTGACCGCAATCCCACTCAGGCCCTATTCCCATAACCCCACATATTTACACTGCCAATCCCCTGACTCTCGGGTCAATTTAGCGCAGCCAATCAACCTAACCGACACATCCCTGGGGAATCACATCCAGGGGATTTTCACAGTAACTCCATTGCAGTATTACTGTCAGCCTTACTTGTGACTCATAAATAAATAAACACTCTCTGGAGTCTTAGAGACCCCTTGATCACCTTTGAGGGGGATCGGCCTCTGCAGACAAGTTAGACCATTGCTTTTCCAATGGTTGAGCGGAAGTGGTTCTGATCCCCTGTCGGAGGCTGACTCCTCGGCTTCCCCTGGCTTTGTTTCAAAGTGTGAACGTACTTTGGTTTTACAATGGTCGGTGTGGTTCTCAAAGTAATGAATGTTTTACTGACTTGTTCATCACTGGGGAGTGTTGGGAGCCTCGGTTCTTCAGCCCTGGAGCTGGGCGATGTGTTAGATCTATCGCTCCAAACTGGGCGATTGCTGAGTGACACAATGTAGAGGTTGGCCCCCTTAGAGAAACAACACCCAAATCCTCCAAAGGGGAACACCTCGTCTCGTAATCTGTTACAAGCCTGTGGGAAAGTGTGAACTGTCCTTCCGTAATGTTTAGTTGTTAACTAACAGAAATACCCGACACTCACTTTAAAATGAACATTTAACAATTTAATTATTTAACTAACCCAGAACTTTAACTAAACAAGTAGCGTATCGGATAAAATAAGATTCTGCTGAAATGCTATTCAAATAAATACAATACTCATTCACGAACCAAAAAAAATAGAATTCAGTTGCTCTCAAAATACAACCAGGTTTGTGGCTTTCGGGAACTTTTGGAGTTCTTCGGTTGATTCCTTTGTCTGTAAGTTCTTATTGATTTGGTACCTTTCACTGGTTAGATGGTGTATTCTCTCAACAGATATCTGAAGCAGGCAGTCTGAGACCTATTCTCTCCCTCTCAGGGTTTGAGAGGTGGCAGTTTTCAGTTGCTCTTGTACTTTTTCCTCCATCCCTCACTTTTATATCTATGATGACCTATTGATTTTCCTACACTGGGATTGGTCTGATATTGTCAACACCATCAAATTCAAATCTTATAGGTTCTTGGTAGCAGAATGCCTGAGTTAAATTGATTGGGCAAATTTTTTTTAAAAGGTTGTTTCTGTCAAGACTACTGCTTGACTTCCTGATACAAATGTTTCGGTTGGACTTTGGATGTACTTTGCATTTTGAACCTCCAAGCACTTTCACAAAACCAGTGTTGAAAGGGGCACCATAATATTCTTTACCCCTCGCATTTTTACAATTTTTTTATGTCTTTACCAACGTCACATTCCAACCTCACAAACTTTACAACACTGAGACATCGTTTAGTGAAATATCCATCATCCCATTGGACAGCCTCTCCTCGTGGGTATATCATGAAGCCTCACTCAAACCAATCTGAGTTAAGTACAGTGTAGCACTGAGGGCGTGCTACATTGTCAGAGATGCCGTCTTTCAGGTGAGAGGTCGGTGGCACAGTGGTTAGCACCGCTGCTTCACAGCTCCAGCGTCCTGGGTTCGATTCCCGGCTCGGGTCACTGTCAGTGCGGAGTTTGCACATTCTCCCCGTTTCGGCGTGGGTTTCCCCCGGGTGCTCCGGTTTCCTCCCACAGTCCAAAGATGTGCGGGTTAGGTTGATTGGCTGTGCTAAGAAATTGCCCCTTAGTGCTCAGGGATGCGTAGGTTAGTGGGTAAAATATGTAAGGATATGAGGGTAGGGTCTGGGTGGGATTGTGTTCGGTGCAGACTCGATGGGCCGAAGGGCCTCTTTCTGCACGGTAGGGTTCTATGATTCTATGAGGTCAAATAACGGGGAGAAAGTGGTGTTATCGCTAGACCATTAATCCAGAAACTCAGCTACTGTTCTGGGGACCCGGGTTCAAATCCCACCACGGCAGATGGTGGAATTTGAATTCAATAAAAGGGAAAATATCTGGAATTAAGAATCTAATGATGAAATCATTGCCAATTGTTGGAAAAAGCCACCTAATTCACAAATGTTCTTGAAAGAAGGAAATCTGCCTTCCGTATCTGGTCTGGCCTAAGGGTGACTCCAGAGCATCAGCAGCGTGGCTGATTCTCAATTGCCCTCTGGAAGGGCTAAGTGAGACATTCAGTTCGAAGGGGCAATTAGGGATGGGCAATAAATGCTGCCCCAAGAACGAATAAAAAAAAAATTGATGCCCCGCTTGTCATTTTCGGGAGGGCGTAACAGATCCCGCGAACGCGGGTGAAAGGTAAAGAGTAAGGAAGTTCCTTCTGATGCCCTGGCCAACATTCATCCCTTGCACCCGGCACGCTGATCCTTGTCACATTGCTGTTTCTGGGATCTTGCTGTGCACAGATTGGCTGTCGCGTCCGCCACGTTGCAGCAGCTCGGGAAATACTCCATTGGCTGTAGCGTGCTTGGAGACGTGCGTCCTGAAGTTGAAGAGGGGGGGCACTTTATTAAACCCGGGGGAGCCAATGGTTCAGCCGTACCTTCGCCATCGCTGGGCTCAGACTCCTGGAACTCCCTCCCTAGCAGCACTGTGGGTGTACCTACACCACAGGGGCTGCAGCCCTTCAAGAAGGCGACTCACCACCACCTTCTCAAGGGGCAATTAGAGACGGGCAAAGTGACCCCCACATCCTATGCATGAATATAAGTGAACCCACCCTGTATCGCTCTGTCCAAATTAATTTTTCTCTCTATCCATTCTAACCGTACCACTTAATACCCCGAAAACCTCAATCACGTCACCCCTCATTCTTTCAAATTCTAAGCCGTTTTGTGTAATCTCTCCTCGTAATTTAACCCCAGGGTCTGAATAGTAAACCTACTTTGCTCTCTCCGCAAGGTTAGTATGTGCTGCCTAAGGTCTGCTGCCTAGATCATCTCAAAGTAACCCAGCGGTGATCGAACCAGCACCTCACTGAAACATGACCGAATGATTTTGGGGCCGCTGCCAACGGCTAAACAAAAGGAAAAGTAAAAAATAAAGTTTATTTATCAGCGTCACAACTTGTAACACGGCAAAGAAGTTATTGTGAAAATCCCCCTGTTGCCACACTCTGGAGCCTGTTCGGGTACACCGGGGCAGGGGGGTAGAATTTAGCATGGCCAATCCGCCTCACCAGCACGTCTTTTGGACTGAGGGAGGAAACCGGAACCCACGCAGACATGGGGAGAACGCGCAGACTCCACTCAGGCAATGACCCGAGCTGGGAATCGAACCCAGTTCCGTGGTGCTGTGAGACAGCAGTGCTAACCACTGTGGTTATGCTCTGTTACGCCACTGCAGGGAGGACGGAGGCCCAAAAGGAGCCTGTTCCCTTCACCTCCCTGTGCCACTGGAGATCCAGAATGAAGAATAGCTTTGGTACGATTCAGCTGCAGTCAGATTCCAAGGCGGACAGGCTCATCCTCCTCCTGTTGGCTGGTGTGATGGGTTTCTGCATTTTCTTTTTACAATGCCGGAAGTTGTAAACTTTCTCCCACCAGTTAAGGGGTCTGCTTCTCAACTCTTCAATGTTCCTGACCCTTGTTCACCCATTTTGTGTAGGTAAAGAGGTTGAAGGGGGAGGATTTGTTTAAAAAACTGTGTTGCCTCACAGTGCCAGAGACCTTGGGTAACTGTGTGGAGTCTGCATGTTCTCCTCGTGTCTGCGTGGGTTTCCTCCGGTTGCTCCGGTTTCCTGCCACAGTCCAAAGATACGCAGATTAGATGGATTGGCCATGCTAAATTGTCCCTTAGTGTCCAAAGATGTGAGGTTAGTTGGATTGGCCATGCTAAATTGACCCTTAGTGTCCAAAGGTGTGCAGGTTAGGTGGATTGGCCATGCTAAATTGCCCCTTAGTGTCCAAAGGTGTGCAGGTTAGGTGGATTGGCCATGCTAAATTGTCCCTTAGTGTCCAAAGGTGTGCAGGTTAGGTGGATTGGCCATGCTAAATTGCCCCTTAGTGTCCAAAGGTGTGCAGGTTAGGTGGATTGGCCATGCTAAATTGCCCCTTAGTGTCCAAAGATGTGCAGGTTAGGTGGATTGGCCATGCTAAATTGTCCCTTAGTGTCCAAAGATGTGCAGGTTAGGTGGATTGGCCATGCTAAATTGCCCCTTAGTGTCCAAAGATGTGCAGGTTAGATGGATGATAAATGCATGGGTTTGGGGAGGTGGGTGGGGCTGGGGGGGGGGGGGGTCAGTAAATGGGTAAATTTAAGGGAAGGTGCTTTTTTGGAGCATCAGTGTAGATGCAATGGGCCAAATGGCCACCTTCCACACTGTTGGAATTCTATGGTTATGGGGATAAGGCAGGAAAGTGGAGTTGAGGATTGTCACATCAGATCAGTCACAATCTCATTGAATGGTGGCGCTGACCTGATGGGCTGAATGGCCTACTTCTGCTCCTACGGCTCCTGATCTTCGGCAATGGGAGTCGTGAATAAGGAGGTTAAATCCTTCCAGTGGCTGCCCTGAGGTCAGCCCATTGTAGCGTGGGATTGGAGGTTGTAAATATCACCCAATCAGACCACTCGCATGGCACGAGTGTCAGTCCAATCCTGGCAGCTGGGGGGTGGGACTGAAGCCCGCCACAACCAATCAGGTTGGTTGTAAGATGGGCCGAGGCTATCACAGCCAATCAGGTTGGTTGCAGGGTTTACTGGAGCCTGGTATCAGGTTTACTGACTGCTTATCACACACAAACCTGAATCGATGTGAAATCAGCTGTTAGTGCGCAGAGTCACGGTTAGGAGCGTTGGAGGTGTACCCAACAATTAACACACTGGAAAGAAAGCCCTCAAAACAGTTTCATTTTCCTCTCGAGGAATTATCTGGAATTTCCACCTTGATTTCTCCCCAGTGTCTGCGTGGGTTTCCTCCGGGTGCTCCAGTTTCCTCCCACACTCCAAAGACATGTAGATCAGGTGGATTGGCCATGCTAAATTGCCCCTTAGTGTCCAAAGATGTGTAGGTTAGGTGGATTGGCCATGCTAAATTGCCCCTTAGTGTCCAAAGGTGTGTAGGTTAGGTGGATTGGCCATGCTAAATTGCCCCTTAGTGTCCAAAGGTGTGTAGGTTAGGTGGATTGGCCATGCTAAATTGTCCCTTAATGTCCAACGATGGACAGGTTAGTTGGATTGGCCATGCTAAATTGCCCCTTAGTGTCTAACGATGGACAGGTTAGGTGGATTGGCCATGCTAAATTGCCCCTTAGTGTCCAAAGATGTGCAGGTTAGGCAGATTGGCCATACTAAATTGCCCCTTAGTGTCCAAAGATGTGTCGGTAAGGTGGCCTCACAGCATTGAAGTTAATTTTGAATGTTGCAAATGCGGTGGCCAATTTGTGCACAGCAAGCTCCCACAAACAGAAAATTGATGACCAGTTAATCATTTTTTTTAAAGTAAAATTTATTCGTTATCACAGGTAAGGCTTACATTAACGCAGCAATGAAGTTACTGTGAAAATTCCCCAAGTTGCCACTTGTTCGGGTCAATGCCTTTCAGAATGTGGGAGGAAACCCATGCAGACACGGGGAGAATGTGCAAACTCTATACATAGAACATTACAGCGCAGTACAGGCCTTTCGGCCCTCGATGTTGTGCCGACCAGTGGAACCAATCTAATGACCCTCTAACCTAAACTATTCCAATGTTATCCATATGCCTTTCCACTGACCATTTGAACGCCCTTAAAGTTGGCGAGTCCATAACTGCTGCAGGCAGGGCATCCCACGCCCTTACTACCCTCTGAACCTACCTCTGACATCTGTCCTATAATTACCACCCCTTAATTTAAAACTATGTCCCCTCGTGTTAGCCATCACCATCCGAGGTAAAAGGCTCTCACTATCCATCCTATCTAACCCTCTGATCATCTTGTATGCCTCAATTAGGTCACCTCGTATCCTTCTCCTCTCTAACGAAAATAACCTCAAGTCCCTCAGCCTTTCCTCATAAGACCTTCCCACCACAGCAGGCAACATCCTGGTAAACCCTTCCCAATGCCTCCACATCCTTCTTATAATGCGGCAAACAGAACTGTATGCAAAAACAGACAGTGACCCGAGCTGGGAATCGAACCCAGGTCCCTGGCGCTGTGAGGCAGCGGTGCCAACCACTGTCCAACATATTGATTGAGGGATGAACATTGCCCTGTCTTCAAACTGGTGCCATGGGATCTTTACGTCCACCCATGCAGGCAGATGGTTTATCAAAGCTCCTGAGGCAGCAGTCTCCAGGCCACCATCTCTACCATCTACAAGGACAAGGCAGCAGACACACCACCCCCTGCAAGTTCCCCTCCAAGCCACTCTCCACCCTGACTTGGAAACATATCGCTGCCTTTCCTTCACTTGTCATTGGATCAAAGTCCTGAAACTTCCTCCCTAGCTGTGGTTAAGAAGGCGGATGGTGTACTGGCCTTCATCAATCGAGGGATTGAGTTTAGGAGTCGGGAGATAATGCTGCAGCTTTATAAGACCCTGGTCAGACCCCACTTGGAGTACTGTGCTCAGTTCTGGTCGCCTCACTACAGGAAGGATGTGGAAGCTATTGAGAGGGTGCAGAGGAGATTTACAAGGATGTTGCCTGGATTGGGTGGCATGCCTTATGAGGATAGGGTGAGAGAGCTCGGTCTCTTCTCCCTGGAGAGACGAAGGATGAGGGGTGACCTGAGAGAGGTGTAAAAGAGGGTATTGATCGAGTGGACAGTCAGAGGCTATTTTCCCAGGGCTGAAATGGTTGCCACAAGGGGACACAGGTTTAAGGTGCTGGGGAGCAGGTACAGAGGAGATGTCAGGGGTAAGTTTTTCACTCAGAGGGTGGTGAGTGAGTGGAATCGGCTGCTGTCGGTGGTGGAGGTGGATTCGATTAGGGTCTTTTAAGAGACTTTTAGATCAGTACATGGAACTTAGTAAGGTAGAGGGTTATAGGTAAACCTAGTAATCGCTAAGGTAGGGACATGTTCGGCACAACCTTGTGGGCCGAAGGGCCTGTATTGTGCTGTAGTTTTCCGTATTTCTAACAGCACTGTGGGTGTACCTACATCACAGGTTCAAGACCGGGATTCCCCACCACCTTCTGAAGGGGCAATTAGGGACGGCATAGCCAGCAACATCCCATTGTGTTTAAAGTCTATAAACTTGAATTAAGGTTTTTAAGAAAATATTTAGGACAACAGGATAACCATGACCCAGAGAAACACGGCCTCAGATCATGTCCTGCCGTTTGGCAAACTGGCAAAATCAAATCCAATCTATTTAATCAGAGCTGCCAGTTTGAACAGGCTGATGGCTCAGAAACAGCTCGGAATATAATCCTGTCTCCTGTGAAAACCCGGTGTACGCTCACTCACACTCACACACACACTCACACTCACACACTCACACTCACACACTCACACTCACACACTCACACTCACACACACACACTCACACACACACTCACACTCACACTCACTCACACTCACACTCACACTCACACTCACACACTCACACTCACACACACACTCACACTCACACTCACACACACACTCACACTCACACACTCACACTCACACACTCACACTCACACACACACTCACACTCACACTCACTCACACTCACACTCACACTCACACACACACTCACTCACACACACACACACACTGACACTCACTCACACTCACACACACACTCACACACACACTCACACTCACACACTCACACACACACACACACTCACACACACACACACACACACTCACACTCACGCACTCACACACACACACACACTCACACTCACACTCACACTCACACACTCACACACACACACACACTCACACACACACACACACACACTCACACTCACACACTCACACACACACACACACTCACACTCACACTCACTCACACTCACACTCACACTCACACTGACACACTCACACTCACACTCTCACACACACACACACTCACACTCACACACTCACACTCTCACACTCACACACACACACTCACACTCACACACTCACACACACACACACACTCACACACACACACACACTCACACTCACACACTCACACTGACACACTCACACTCACACTCACACTCTCACACACACACACACTCACACTCACACACTCACTCACACACACACACTCACACACACACACTCACACACACACTCACACTCACACACTCACACTGACACACTCACACTCACACTCTCACACACACACACACTCACACTCACACACTCACACACACACACACTCACACACACACACACACACTCACACTCACACACTCACACTGACACACTCACACTCACACTCACACTCTCACACACACACACTCACTCACACTCACTCACACTCACACACTCACACTCACTCACTCACACTCACACACCCACACTCACACACCCACACTCACACTCACACTCACACACACTCACACACACACTCACACACACACACACTCACACTCACACACTCACACTCACACACTCACACTCACACTCACACACTCACACACACACACACTCACACACCCACACTCACACACTCACACTCACACACACACTCACACTCACACTCACACACTCACACTCACACACCTCACTCACCACACTCACACACACACACACTCACACTCACACACACACACTCACACACACACACTCCACACTCACACACACACACACTCACACACACTCACTCACACTCACACTCACACACTCACACTCACACACTCACACTCACACACCACTCACTCACACTCACACTCCACACTCACACTCACACACACACACACACACACTCACACTCACACACTCACACTCACACACTCACACACCACACTCACACACACTCACACACTCACACCACTCACACTCCACACCACACACACTCACTCACACACACACACTCACACACACACACACACTCACACACACACACTCACACTCACACACTCACACTCACACACACACACTCACAACCCACACTCACACACCACACTCACACTCACACACACACACTCACTCACACTCACACTCACACACCACACACACACTCACTCACACACTCACACTCACACACTCACACTCACACACACACACTCACACTCACACTCACACACTCACACTCACTCACTCACACTCACACACTCACACACACACACCACACTCACACTCACACTCACACACTCACACTCACACACTCACACACACACACACACTCACACTCACACACTCACACTCACACACTCACACTCACACTCACACACCACTCACACACTCACACTCACACACTCACACACCTCACACTCACACACTCACACTCACACACTCACTCACACACTCACACTCACACACTCACACTCACACACCCACACTCACACTCACACACACACACACACACTCACACACTCACACTCACACACTCACACACTCACACACACTCACTCACTCACACTCACACACTCACACTCACACACTCACACTCACACACTCACACTCACACACTCACACTCACACACTCACACTCACAACTCACACTCACTCACTCACACTCACACACTCACACTCACACACTCACACTCACACACACTCACTCACTCACACTCACACACTCACACACTCACACTCACACTCACACACACACTCACTCACTCACACTCACACACTCACACTCAC
>NW_027651238.1:0-12723 GCF_965287045.1 Carcharhinus amblyrhynchos | reverse complement strand
CCTGCACATCTTTGGACACTAAGAGGCAATTTAGCATGGCCAATCCACCGAACCTACACATCTTTGGGCTGTGGGAGAAAACCGGAGCACCTGGAGGAAACCACACAGACACAGGGGGAGAATGTGTAGACTCCACACCCTGGGAAATGGGATGAGTGAAATCGGGTCTTTGTTGGACCGGCATGGGCCGAAGGGCCTCCCCGTGCTGTAAATGTCTCTGAGTCTCAGCGCGGCACGTACCATGAACGGGTTGCTGGACGCTCCACCTCCTTGTATCAATGGCCCCATCATTCGCGGCATCGCTTTGGGCTGTCCAAAAGCACCGAAACCAGCTCCTGCACACAAAGAGGGACAGGGCGTCAACAAACGTACAAACACGCAGGCCGCAAAACTGGGCTCCCTTTTCCTTCAAAGGGCTCAGACCAGCCGTACAGTACGGAGAAAGCGGAACTACAGCCTCTCCAAGCTCCTGAGTAACACAAAAAACGTGCGAGGTTTGAACACAGAATCCCTGCAGTGCAGAAGGAGGCCATTTGGCCCATCGAGTCTGCACCGACCACAATCCCACCCAGACCCTATTCCCATTACCCCATATATTTACCCTCCCGGTCCCCTTGGCACTAAGAGGCAGTATAACATGGCCAACCCCCCCCTAAATTGCACGTTTGGATTATGGGTGGAACCTGAAGCACCTGGAGGAAACCCACGCAGACACGGGGAGAATGTGCAGACCCCACACAGACAGTGACCCGAGCCGGGAACTGGACCCAGGTCCCTGGCGCCGTGAGGCTGCAGTGTTATCCACTGTGCCATCACGCCGAGTGGCTTCTTTCTGTACTACAGGGATTCTATGGTCAGGCAAGGCCAAATTTTAATGGTGAGGGGGCAGGAGAGAGGGAGAGGGAGGGCGGGGGAGAGGGAGGGCGGGAGGTTGGGGCGGGCTCGAGGGGCTTCCATTCAGGTGCCGTGGTCCATCTAACAACGCGAGCGGCTCCAAAGGGAAGGGAGCAAGGGTTCACCGACATTACCGTTATGCTGCTGGGCAAAGGCCGGCTGCTGCAGGAAGGACTGCTGTTGTCCGTAGCCTTGCTGCTGGGGGTAGGCCTGTTGCTGGGGTTGCGGCGGCTGGGCGAAGAGCTGTTGTGGCTGCTGTGGCGGCGGGTGCGGCTGCTGCTGCTGCTGCTGTGGGAAGGGGTGCTGCGGGAATCCGGCAAAACCCCCGGGGACCGCGGCGCCTGGGACGGGTCCGTACCCTGCGGGCACTCCGCCGTACATCATGCCTGAACGCAGAGAAAGAAACGTAGGCGTTAGCACAAAGAACAGCAGAGGAACAGGCCCTCCAAACCTGCGCCAATCATGATGTCTCCCTCAGCTAAAACCGTAAGCGCTTACGGAGTCCGTATAAGAACATAAGAAATAGGAGCAGGAGTCGGCCATCTAGCCCTTCGAGCCTGCCCCGCCATTCAATAAGATCATGGCTGATCTGTTGTGGCTCAGTTCCACATTCCCGCCCTCTCCCCATAACCCTTAATCCCCTCTCTTATCAAAAACCCATCAACCCGCTTCTTAAAAATATTTAGCGAGGCAGCCTCCACCACTTCACCCTTCCATTCCCATCCTATTCAGGTATTCCTCCAGATGCCGCTATCCACCACCTGCCTGGGCACAGCATTCCAGGCAATCACCAGCCCCTGTGTGTAAAAAACCTCCTCTAAACTTCTCCCCGTGCACCTTAAACCCATGTCTCCTAGTACCCTGACTATCCACGCCACTCATAACCTTGTAAACCTCTATCAGGTCACCCCTCAACCTCCAGTAAGTAATCTCACAACGCCAGGTTAAAGTCCAACAGGTTTACTTGGAACCACGAGCTTTCGGAGCGCGGCTCCTTCGTCAGGTGAGTCAACCAGCGCTCCGAAAGCCCGTGATTCCAAATAGACCTGTCGGGCTTTAACCTGGTGTCGTGAGGCTTCTTACTGCGCCCACCCCAGTCCAACGCTGGCATCTCCGCATCACAAAAAGGCTCGAAAGAGATTGATAACAAAAAAATAACAAGAGAGGGGTGGGTGAGACGGGGAACCGGTGAACTGCTGACGGTGGGGATGTTTTTTCACTCACGGGACACAGGATTCCTACAGTGCAGAAGGCGGCCACTTGGCCCATCGAGTCTGCACTGACCACACTCCCGTCCCCACAACACCACGTAGCCCCCCACCCCGCCAGTGCTCCCCCCACCCAACACCACGTGGCAATTTAGCAGGGCCAATCCACCTAGCCCGTAACCCCAGTCCAAGGGATGTGCGGGTTAGGTGGATTGGCCATGCTAAATTGCCCCTTAGCGTCAGGGAGATTAACAGAGTAAATAAGCAGGGTTACGGGGGTAAGGCCTGGGTGGTACTAAGAGGAGCTTCTTCACCCAAAGGGTTGTGGACCTGCGGAATTCCCTGCCCAGTTGAGGCTACCTCGTTGAGTGTTTTTAAGGCAAGGATAGATAAATTTTTGAACAATAAAAGAATGAAGGGTTATGGTGAGCGGGCGGGTAAGTGGAGCTGAGTCCACGAAAAGATCAGCCGTGGTCTTATTAAATGGCGGAGCAGGCTGGAGCTGGCCTACTCCTGCTCCTAGTTCTTATGTTGTTGGTGCTGACTGGATGGGCCAAATGGCCTCCTTCTGCACTGTAGGATTTCCAGATGTTCTCTTTCACCGGACGAGGATAGCAGATTCCCTTCTCTAAGGGGACATCAGTGAACCAGATGGGTTTTTCCGACAATGGGTCATCAGCAGGGTCTTAATTCCAGACTTTTTTTTTTAATTGGATTCAGATTCCACCATCTGCCGTGGCGGGGATTCGAACCCCGGTCCCCCAGAACGTGAGCTGAGCTTCTGAATTAACAGTCTAGCGATAATACCACTGGGGCATCGCCTCCGCACAGGTCAGGAGCAGGAAGAGGAGAATGGGAGGAGCACAACGTCAGCATGACTTTCCAATTAGATAAGAGAGAGGGGGAGGGAGAGAGAGAGAGAGAGAGAGAAAAGGAGAGAGACAGGCCACACAGACTTACCTGGTGCCATTCCGTTGGTCTGGAATGGGTTGGTAGAAGCAGCTTGAGGTGTAGCAGAAGGAGCAGCGAATGGATTACTGAAAGCTACAACGCAGGGCAGAGAGAGGAGGACAAAAAACAAAAAGGGGGAGAGAAGATTAGTGACACACACCAAAACAAACGTTACCCCAAAGGGACAGCAACCAAGCAGACAGGAAAGGCGCCACCCCAAGAGTATCCAAGCTCCCTGGAGGTGTAATCATCCCTCACAACAGCACTCCCACCCTCACAGCAAGCCAACGGCTGCCCCGTCCCGGGACGGGGACGGTGGCAAGGCTACACACTGGGGAGCAAAGGGTTAAGATGTAAAGAGTCAGACAATCGATTGTAAAAGTGAATTGTTTCTCAAGGTACCTCCAAAGCTGGATGTATTGGTGGTGCCAGCTTGTTGTGCAGGCACTTGGCTGCCACTCATCGCCCCGGAGATACTGAAGACAAAATAAGAACAGGAGAAATATTTAGCTCTTGGTACCTTCCACTAAAAATATAAAGGCAGCTTTACTCTGTATCTAACCCCGTGCTGTACCTGTCCTGGGAGTGTTTGATGGGGGGACAGTGTAGAGGGAGCTTTACTCTGTATCTAACCCCGTGCTGTACCTGTCCTGGGAGTGTCTGACGTGGGACAATGTAGACGGAGCTTTACTCTGTATGTAACCCCATGCTGTACGTGTCCTGGGAGTGTTTGATGGGGGGACAGTGTAGAGGGAGCTTTACTCTGTATGTAACCCTGTGCTGTACCTGTCCTGGGAGTGTTTGATGGGGACAGTGTAGAGGGAGCTTTACTCTGTATCTAATCCCGTGCTGTACCTGTCCTGGGAGTGTTTGATGGGGACAGTGTAGAGGGAGCTTTACTCTGTATCTAACCCCGTGCTGTACCTGTCCTGGGAGTGTTTGATGGGGGGACAGTGTAGAGGGAGCTTCACTCTGTATCTAACCCCGTGCTGTACCTGGCCTGGGAATGCTGGATGGGCCAGCTGTCGACTTTATGCAATGATTACTATTGACAGCAGAGCTTTCAGTTAAGTGAAAGGAATGTTGAGTGAGAGGACCATCTCCTGTTCACCTGCGTTGTGCTTACGATGCAGGGCGAAGATCGAGCCCAAGGTGTTTAATCCCTCAGCACTGACATCGTTCAATAAATGACATGGGGATGGATGGAAGCGATGAGGGGAGGCAAGGAGAGAAAGAGAGAGGGGTCGCCATCATACCTGCTAGTGCCAGCACTGGCATTACTTGAAGGCACTCCCATACTGAAGACGCTGCTATACTCGGTCGCCGTGTACTGGCCCGAAGAGGCAGAAGGTTGGCCGCTCGGAGCCGTGGAGGTGAAACTGAAGCCGGACATCTGACCCCCTGCTGCTCAAAGACATCGGTGAAGAAGGAAACACAAGTCAGTCCGCGGTTCCGTCTCTCTCATGGGCGCTCGAGCGTGCAGTTCCAGGGGGCACAGCCTCCCCCCCACCCCCCCCCCCTCCGCCGCACGCAGCGCCTGACCCGAGCCATCGTACCACGAGGTCACTCGGCGAGTTGAGGAGGTCACCGGCCTCCATCAGTCAATGCGGATTTCTGAACAGGAATCGGAAGGGGCCAATTCTCCACACCACCTCCCACCCGCGCTGTGCTGAGGGTGATATAATGCCACCAGCCAATGGCTCCACAAACCTGGGACCCACCCGAATTTATACTGCATCTTTCGCATCGAGAGGTGTTCCAAGGTGCTTCTCGGCAGCACGACAAAACAATGCCACATGAAGGATACATCATAGAAACACAGAAACTAGAAGCAAGAGAAGGCCATTCAGCCCTTCGAACCTGCCCCGCCATTCATTACGACCATGGGCCGATCATCCAATTCAACATCCTGATCCCCCCGTTTCCCCCCATATCCCTCAATCCCTTTAGTCCCAAGGGCTATATCTAATTCCTTCTTGAAATCAGACAACATTTTGGCCTCAATTACTTTCCGTGGGATTGAATTCCACACATTCACCACCCTCTGGGTGAAGAAATCTCTCCTCACCTCAGTCCTAAAAGATTTACCCCCTTATCCTCAAACTATGACCCCCTGGTTCTGGACTGCCCCCACCATCAGGAACATTCTTTCTGAATCTACTCTGTCTAACCCTGTTAGAATTTTATAAGTTTCTACGAGATTCCCCTCTCACTCTTCTAACCTCCAGTGAATGTAATTTTAACCGATTTAGTCTCTCCTCATATGACAGACCCAGGAATCAGCCTGGTAAACCTTGGCTGTACTTCCTTCTATAGCGAGGACATCCTTCCTCAGATAAGGACACCAAAACTGCACACAATACTCCAGGTGTGGCCTCACCAACGCCCTGTACAACTGCAGCAAAACATCCCTATCCCGATACTCAAATCCTCTCGCTGTGAAGGGAGGAGGAGATGGGGTGGCCGTCATTTAAAGATAATTCTAGCCATCACAATACCACAGCATAGTAACCAGCAGGTGGAGCAGGCCATTTGGCCCTTCGAGCCTGCTCCACCAATCATTTTGATCATGACTGATTGTCAAATTCAATATCCTGATCCCCTCCTTTCCCCCATATCCCTTTAGCCCCAAGAGCTATATCTAATTTCTTATTGAAATCAAACAACGTTTTGGCCTCAACTACTTTCTGTGGGAGTGAATTCCACCCATTCACCGCCCTCTGGGTGAAGAAATTTCTCCTCAGCTCAGTTCTAAAAGGTTTACCCCTTATCCTCAAACTATGACCCCCTAATTCTGGGCTCCCCCCACCATCGGGAACATTCTTTCTGAATCTACACTGTCTAACTCTGTTCAAATTTTACAAGTTTCTATGAGATCCCCTCTCACTCTTCTAAACTCCAGTGAATACAATCCTAACTGATTTAGTCTCTCCTCATATGACAGACCTGCCATCCCCAGAATCAGCCTGGTAAAGCTACGCTGCACTCCCACTATAGCAAGGACATCCTTCCTCAGATAACAGCACATAAATTTCACACAATACTCGAGGTGAGGCCTCACCAAGGCCCTACGTAACTGTAGCAAATCATCCCTGCTCCTGTACTCAAAACCTCTCGCAATGAAGGCCAACATACCATTTGCCTTCTTTACCGCCTGCTGCACCTGCATGCTTACCTTCAGTGACTGATGCACAAGGACACCCAGGTCCCTCTGCACACTCCCCTCTCCCAATTTACGGCCATTCAGAAAATGGCTGTAGATTACTGTGCAGATAATAATCTGCCTTCTTGTTTTTGCTACCAAAGTGGATGATCTCACATCTATCCACATTATACTGCATCTGCTATTGATTAGCTCACTCATTCAACCTATCCAAATCACACTTAAGCATATCTGCATCCTCCTCCCAGCTAACCCTCCCACCCAGAGTAAAGTTCCCTCTACACTGTCCCCCATTAAACACTCCCAGGACAGGTACAGCACGGGATTAGATACAGAGTAAAGCTCCCTCGACACTGCTCTCCCATCAAACACTCCCAGGACAGGTACAGCGCAGGGTTAGATACAGAGTAAAGCTCCCTCTACACTGTCCCCCATCAAACACTCCCAGGACAGGTACAGCACGGAGTTAAATACAGAGTAAAGCTCCCTCTACACTGTCCCCCATCAAACACTCCCAGGACAGGTACAGCACGGGGTTAGATACAGAGTAAAGCTCCCTCTACACTGTCCCCCATCAAACATTCCCAGGACAGGTACAGCACGGGGTTAGATACAGAGTAAAGCTCCCTCTACACTGCTCTCCCATCAAACACTCCCAGGACAGGTACAGCATGGGGTTAGATACAGAGTAAAGCTCCCCCTACACTGCTCTCCCATCAAACACTCCCAGGACAGGTACAGCACAGGGTTAGATATAGACTAAAGCTCCCTCTACACTGTCCCCCCATCAAACACTCCCAGGACAGGTACAGCACGGGGTTAGATATAGACTAAAGCTCCCTCTACACTGTCCCCATCAAACACTCCCAGGACAGGTACAGCACGGGGTTAGATACAGAGTAAAGCTCCCTCTACACTATCCCCATCAAACACTCCCAGGACAGGTACAGCACGGGGTTAGATATAGACTAAAGCTCCCTCTACACTGTCCCCCCATCAAACACTCCCAGGACAGGTACAGCACGGGGTTAGATATAGACTAAAGCTCCCTCTACACTGTCCCCATCAAACACTCCCAGGACAGGTACAGCACGGGGTTAGATATAGACTAAAGCTCCCTCTACACTGTCACAAGGATACTCCTCGTCCCTGAAACAGCTCAAGGTAATTATCATTGTGGGTCACTACCTGGAATCAAGCCACGAAATTCCCTCTCTCCTGATTTAGTGTCAGCAAGCGGTGGAACCCGAAACCGTCGAACACAAACAGGGATGGACAACCAATACAATGAGGCCAAACTGAAACTGGTGATGAGCTGCGGTGGATTTGGGGGGGGGGGGGGGATAGAGCAATGCAGAGGATCCAGTCTGCTCTCTCCCTGATCCTGGGGCTCCCACCCATGCAGGGAGCACCCAATGGGGCAGGATGGTGCCACAGTCGTTCGTACAGCTGCCTCACAGCGCCAGTGACCTGGGTTCGATTCCTGGCTTGGGTCGCTGTCTATGCGGAGCCTGCACGTTCTCCCCATGTCTGCTTGGGTTTCCTCCCACTGACGTGCTATTGAGGTGAATTGGCCGTGTTACCCAAATCGGCGCTAAATTCTCCCTCAGTGTTACCCGAAGAGGCTCCGGAGTGTGACGACTAGGGGATTTTCACAGTGATTTCACTGTAGTGTTAATGTAAGCCGACTTATGACACGAATAAACAAACTTGAACAGTATTAATAGCCAGGCATCAGCCTGTGTCTTGGGGTAGCAGGGTCATTGAGAACTCGGTGGGGGCGGTCTGTCTCTGCGAGCCTTCACAGACTCAGGGTTACAAGCCGTTGTCAACAGTGGAATCAGCGAACTTTGATAGCGATGACGGAAGAGCTGGAAGCTCGAGGGACAGCAGCAGCTTGCAAGTGATGGATCCATCGGGAATTGCATCCTGGAATTGCAGGATGAGGCCGCTCAGCTCATCAAGTCTGCCCTGACTCTCTGACAGGGCATCTTACCCACATACTCTACTCCACCCTATCCCCGTAACCCACACACATGTACCATTGCTAATCCATCTAACCAACACATCTTTGGACACTAAAGGACAATTTAGCACGGCCAACCCACCTAACCTGCACATTTTTGGACACTAAGGGACAATTTAGCATGGCCAATCCACCTAACCCGCACATCTTTGGACACTCAAGGGCAATAACATGACCAATCCCCCTAAGCGACACATTTTTGAACATTAAGGGGCAATTTAGCATGGCCAATCCACCTAACCTGCATATCGTAGGACACTGAGGGGCAATTTGGCATGGCCAATCTACGTAACCCACACATCTTTGAACTGTGGGAGGAAACAGGAAGGGGAGAGGAACAAAGATAGGAGGAAATGATCAGATATGACCTTATCAATGAGCCGACTGGTCTTAGTAGTGCGGCCGCGGGAGATAACAAGATGGAGCAGATCGGGAGGGTTTATATGGAGGGAGCGAGTGAAATTGAAAAGGGTGGCAGTGAGCACAGAGTGGGGGGAGGAGAGAGAGAGAGAGAGAGAGAGAGAGCAAAACGAGTTGAGGTGGAGTTTAAGATGGTCGAGGATGAGAAGTGGTTCAGTGTAGAGGCTGAGAGAGGAAAGCAGAGGAGATATTTCAGTGAGTCGCTTGGTGTGGTATTTGGATGGACGGTACAGAAGGATTTTAAATGAAAAGGATGAAACAGGGTGAGCTACTCAACGGAGGAGTAGATGTCACACGAGTGAGCAAAGAGAGTAAGGAGTGATTTAGAGATAAGGGCTACACAAGCACTGCAGCAATTTGAGGTGAAACAGCGGAGAGAGGAAATTTCAATAAGAAGAAAGATGTCCTCACCTCCTCAGCCATGTCCCTGTTGAGACCACAATATCAACTGAGGAAGGCGGTGGCCTAGTGGTTTACCACTAGACTATTAACCCAGAAACTCAGCTCATATTCTGGGGGCCCGGGTTCGAATCCCGCCACAGCAGATGGTGGAATTTGAATTCAATAAAAAAAATCTGGAATTAAGAACCTACTGATGACCAGGAAACAATTGTCGGAAAAACCCACCTGGTTCACCAATGTCCTTTAGGGAAGGAAATCTGCTGTCCTTACCCGGTCTGGCCCAGATGCGACTCCAGAGCCACAGCAACGTGGTTGACTCTCAACACGTTGGCACAGTGGTTAACACTACTGCCTCACAGCACCAGGGATCCGGGTTTGATTCCTGGCTCAGGTCACTGTCTGTGCGGAGTGTGCATGTTCTCTCTGTGCGTGGGTTTCCTCCAGGTGCTCCGGTTTCCTCCCACACTCCAAACATGTGTAGATTAGGTGGATTGGCCCTGCTAAATTGCCCCTTAGTGTTCAAAGACATGCAGGTTAGATGGATTGGCCATGCTAAATTGCCCCTTAGTGTCCAAAGATGTGCAGGTTAAGTGGATTGGCCATGCTAAATTGTCCCTTAGTGTCCAAAGATGTGCAGGTTAAGTGGATTGGCCATGCTAAATTGTCCCTTAGTGTCCAAAGATGTGCAGGTTAGGTGGATTGGCCATGCTAAATTGCCTCCTGTTGTCCAAAGATGTGCAAGTTAGGTGGATTGGCCATGCTAAATTGCCCCTTAGTGTCCAAAGATGTGTAGGTTAGGTGGATTGGCCACGCTAAATTGTCCCTTAGTGTCCAAAGATGTGCAGGTTAGGTTGATTGGCCATGCTAAATTGCCCCTTAGTGTCCAAAGATGTACAGGATGGGTGGATTGATCATGCTAAATTGCCCCCTGGTGTCCAAAGATGTACAGGTTAGGTGGATTGGCCATGTTAAACTGCTCATTAGTGTCTGGGGGTCTGGTTAGAGTAACTGCATGGGGTTATGAGGAAAGGGCCTGGGTGGAATTGGAGCCGCTGCAGAGTTGACGGGCCGAATGGCCTCCTGCTGCACTGTGGGGATTCTATGATTAGTTTTGTCGCTCGGGGGTTTTGAGAGTTAAGTAATTTCAATGCCCAGTCAACATGACGAAAGGGGCGACCTAATGGAATGGGCGGCTGCTACAAGTGGGAGTAGTGAACGTGCCAATAACATCATTAACCTCCCTTACTGGACTGGATGATTCATAAACCGCGGCATTTCAGCCAAGGGATGACCCCAGTCTAACAAATTCTTACACGGCATGATTACCTTATTAGACAGCCTTTCTTCCAGGCCTGTGAGATTCAAGCCACCACTTGTCACTCCCTCTAAAGATGCCCAGATTAGTGGCATTAACAATGCCGCAGTTCGCCGTGTTCCAATCCAATGCAGACTCTGGCTGATTGCTTGTTTCCTGTTCTAGATAGCTTCCGGATGCTTGAATGCTCACAGGTCTGCTACGGCGCAAGAGAAGGCCGTTCGGCCCATCACACTCTGCACTGGCTCTCTGGGCGAGCGCTTCACTTGGTGACTTCTGGGAAAGCTAACTCAGGCTATTTCTGGAACAGGATTCAAGGGCAGCACAGTGGTCAGCACTACTGCCTCACAGCAGCAGGGACCCGGGGCTCGACTCCCAGCTTGGGTCACTGTCTGTACAGAGTCTGCACCTTTTCCCCGTGTCGGCGTGGGTTTCCTCCGGGTGGTCTGGTTTCCTCCCACAGTCCGAAGATGTGTGCGTTAGGTTGATCTGTCATGCTAAAATCGCCCCTTAGTGTCCTGGGATGTGCAGGTTAGAGGAATTAGTGGACTAAATGTGTGGGGTTGAGGCGATAGGGTCTGGAGTGGGATTGTTTGTCAGTGCAGATTCAATGGGCTGAATGGCCTCCTTCTGCACCGTAGGGTTTATACGATCTGGAATGTAACTCAAGAGCGGCACAGTGGTTAGCACTGCTGCCTCACAGTGGCAGGGACCCGGGTTCGATTCCCAGCTCGAGTCACTGTCTGTGTGGAGTCTGCACATTCTCCCCATGTCTGTGTGGGTTTTCTCCCACACTTCAAAGATGCGCAGGTTAGGTGGATTGGCCATGCTAAATTGCCCCTTAGTGTCCAAAGATGTGCAGGTTAGGTGGGTTGGCCACGCTAAATTGCCCCTTAGTGTCCAAAGATGTGCGGGTTGGGTGGATTAGCCACGCTAAATTGCCCCTTAGTGTCCAAAGATGTGCAGGTTAGGTGGATTGGCCATGCTAAATTGCCCCTTAGTGTCCAAAGATGTGCGGGTTAGGTGGATTGGCCATGCTAAATTGCCCCTTAGTGTCCAAAGATGTGTAGGTTAGGTGGATTGGCCATGCTAAATTGCCCCTTAGTGTCCAAAGATGTGCGGGTTAGGTGGATTAGCCGTGTTAAATTGCCTCCTGTTGTCCAAAGATGTGCAGGTTATGTGAACTGGCCATGCCAAATTGCCCTTTAGAGACCAAAGATGTGTGGGCTGGGTGGATTGGCCAAGCTAAATTGCCCCTTAGCGTCAGGGGGACTTGCAGGGAGGGTTACGGGAACAGGGCCGGGTTGGAATTGTGGTCAGTAGACTTGATGGGCCGAATGGCCTGCGAGTGTACTGTAGGGTTTTCTATGAGCTCGGAATCTGCACGAGCTGCCCTCGCAGGTCTGTCTCGAACTCTCGTCGTTTCCTCCGCCAACCCTCTCCCCGTTTCCACCCCCCCCAATTCCCCCGCCCCGCCACCATTTGACTGTAGCTTACCTGAAGTGGACTTAGGGGCATTAAAGATGCTTTCTAAGTCCGCGAGCGCCGCGTATTTGTCGGCTTGTGAGGTGGGCTGTTTAGCAGCGGTAGCAGCGACTGTCGAACTGGCGGGTGCGGACGCGGCCTGGGAGCTAGTGAAGGATCCGAAACTAGTGCTGGAGGATTTTGGGAAGGTATCAAAATTTGCAAAGTTAGCACTGCTCGAACCACCTGTTGCAGATGAAGGGAACAAAAAAAAACAAAGGAGGAAATGGAAAAGGGGGAGGCGGGGGGGGGGGGGGGGGGGGGGGGGGGGGGTGAGGGGGACAAAAAAAAAACGCAAATGAAAACGAAACGAAACAGGACCAAAATAAAAACCTGACACAAGAACCAAACACAACGCCCAGCGAGGCCAACCCCGCAGATCTCCAGGCGCGACCTTTACACCACCGCTGGCGACGAGGTTTGATTTTCGGTGTCTTGTGTTCACTTTGATACGAATGTGGTGGGCCTGGATTATACCCCACCCCCCAGCCCCCACCTCGCCATCCTCCTCCCTCCCCCATTCTCCAGCTATCAAAATACAAACACGGAGCCGACAGCATCAGCCCATTCAGTACGTCACAGCCCTCACCGCACCGTGAGTGGCCAGGGAGAAATAGCACAACACAGGTGGGATATTCCTCCCCCCACCCCTGCACAGGCTCTTCTGCGGCTCTGTGGCCAGCGGAACGCTCCCGTCTCCACGATCAGTACGGACAATGACGTCAAATGGCGCTGAACTGCACTCGCACCTACAGACATACCTGGGTCCGCACACACCACACGCGAGGCACACACATGCACACCAGACAGGCAGACGCAC
>NW_027651237.1:2500-12934 GCF_965287045.1 Carcharhinus amblyrhynchos | reverse complement strand
CTCCGCCTCGCTCGCGCGCACACTCTCAGCCTCGCTCGCCGCGCACACTCTCAGCCTCTCGCGCGCACACTCTCCGCCTCTCCGCGTGCACACTCTCCGCCTCCGCGGCACACTCTCCGCCTCTCGCGCGCACACTCTCCGCCTCTCGCGCGCACACTCTCCGCCTCTCGCGCGCACACTCTCCGCTCTCGCGCGCACACTCTCCGCCTCTCGCGCGCACACTCTCCGCCTCTCGCGCGCACACTCTCCGCCTCTCGCGCGCACACTCTCCGCCTCTCGCGCGCACACTCTCCGCCTCTCGCGCGCACACTCTCCGCCTCTCGCGCGCACACTCTCCGCCTCTCGCGCGCACACTCTCCGCCTCTCGCGCGCACACTCTCCGCCTCTCGCGCGCACACTCTCCGCCTCTCGCGCGCACACTCTCCGCCTCTCGCGCGCACACTCTCCGCCTCGCTCGCGCGCACACTCTCCGCCTCGCTCGCGCGCACACTCTCAGCCTCGCTCGCAGCGCACACTCTCAGTCCTCGCCTGCGCGCCACACTCTCAGCCTCTCGCGCGCACACTCTCCGCCTCGCTCGCGCGCACACTCTCAGCCTCTCGCGCGCACACTCTCAGCCTCGCTCGCGCGCACACTCTCAGCCTCTCGCGCGCACACTCTCCGCCTCTCGCGTACACACTCTCAGCCTCTCGCGCGCACACTCTCCGCCTCTCGCGTACACACTCTCCGCCTCTCGCGCGCACACTCTCGTCTCCGCGTACACTCTCTCCGCCTCTCCGCGCGCACACTTTGTTCCTTATGGTCAGTCTCATTCAGCGGGCCTGTCAGATAATGTGCACAGGTTTGACACCAAATACCAAGAATATTTCACTCACCCGCAGGAAGGTGTAGAGACAGAGAGAAATCCAGTTTGTCAGCAATTTTTCCACCACTGTCTCTGTCCTAAAAACACAAGAAAAAAGAGTAAAGCTCCCTCTACACTGTCCCCCCATCAAACACTCCCAGGACAGGTACAGCACGGGGTTAGATACAGAGTAAAGCTCCCTCTACACTGTCCCCCCATCAAACACTCCCAGGACAGGTACAGCACGGGGTTAGATACAGAGTAAAGCTCCCTCTACACTGTCCCCCATCAAACACTCCCAGGACAGGTACAGCACGGGGTTAGATACAGAGTAAAGCTCCCTCTACACTGTCCCCCATCAAACACTCCCAGGACAGGTACAGCACGGGGTTAGATACAGAGTAAAGCTCCCTCTACACTGTCCCCCATCAAACACTCCCAGGACAGGTACAGCACGGAGTTAGATACACAGTAAAGCTCCCTCTACACTGTCCCCCATCAAACACTCCCAGGACAGGTACAGCACGGGGTTAGATACAGAGTAAAGCTCCCTCTACACTGTCCCCCATCAAACACTCCCAGGACAGGTATAGCACGGGGTTAGATACAGAGTAAAGCTCCCTCTACACTGTCCCCCATCAAACACTCCCAGGACAGGTATAGCACGGGGTTAGATACAGAGTAAAGCTCCCTCTACACTGTCCCCCATCAAACACTCCCAGGACAGGTATAGCACGGGGTTAGATACAGAGTAAAGCTCCCTCTACACTGTCCCCCATCAAACACTCCCAGGACAGGTACAGCACGGGGTTAGATACAGAGTAAAGCTCCCTCTACACTGTCCCCCATCAAACACTCCCAGGACAGGTATAGCACGGGGTTAGATACAGAGTAAAGCTCCCTCTACACTGTCCCCCATCAAACACTCCCAGGACAGGTACAGCATGGGGTTAGATACAGAGTAAAGCTCCCTCTACACTGTCCCCATCAAACACTCCCAGGACAGGTACAGCACGGGGTTAGATACAGAGTAAAGCTCCCTCTACACTGTCCCCCATCAAACACTCCCAGGACAGGTACAGCACGGGGTTAGATACAGAGTAAAGCTCCCTCTACACTGTCCCCCCATCAAACACTCCCAGGACAGGTACAGCACGGGGTTAGATACAGAGTAAAGTGATAACGTGGATATTAAGGGTGGGGGTACCTGCGCAGCATGAGTTTGGGATTCTTTGCCACGTATTGGTCGATTAAAGTGGACAGGAGAGTTTTCATGATGTCAGTGACATACTCCAGCTTCCCATGCAGGGCCACTGTCAGTAACGATGCGACACAGCCCCTGTCCCGGTGGCTAAACGTTCTCTGATCCTCCAGCGTCTGAATGAGCTGTGAGAAAGACAAGTAAATCTTATTGCAGAGCAGAGAGAGAGAGGCCATTCAGTCCATCCCAACTGTGCTGGGTCTTTGGAACATCCATCCAATTAATCCCTCTCACCCACTCCCTCTCTCCATCCCTTCCTCACACCAGCACCCCTCCGTCTCTCCCCCTCCTGCCACTCCCCCTGACGCTCTGTGAGTTTTCCTCTCCCTGTATTTCTCCCCCTTGGAGCACCGTGCACAGTTCCAGTCTCCATAACCCTTGGTTAGACCTACACTGGGAGCACTGTGCACCGTTCCGGTCTCCGTATCCCTCAGTTAGACCCACACTGGGAGCACTGTGCACAGTTCCAGTCTCCATAACCCTTGGTTAGACCCACACTGGGAGCACCGTGCACAGTTCCAGTCTCCCTATCCCTCGGTTAGACCCACACTGGGAGCACCGTGCACAGTTCCAGTCTCCATAACCCTCAGTTAGACCCACACTGGGAGCACTGAGCGCAGTTCCAGCCTCCATATCCCTCGGTTAGACACACACTTGGAGCACTCGGTCCCACGGGGACGGGGGAGGATGTGGGACTCGCTCCCACGGGGAGAGTGGGGGAGAATATGGGACTCGCTCCCACAGGGGGTGGGGGAGAATGTGGGACTCACTCCCACAGGGGGTGGGGGAGAATGTGGGACTCGCTCCCACGGGGAGAGTAGGGGAGGATGTGGGACTGGGGGAGGTAAATAGTGTGGATGTGTTTAAGTGGAGGGTGAGGGGTGATGGTGATGTTATGTAAATACATGAGAAAGAATGATGTGGAAGGATATGGGGGAGACAAAGGGATGGGGTGGGAGGAGGCTTGTGGGGGCAGAGACACTCGTATGAAGCAGACGGGCCGACTGGCCTGTCTCTGTGTCGGGATTGTGGTGGGGGAACAGTTGTGTCAATCCTCTGTCGAGATCTCTGGTTTAGAAATCGTGATGGAGACAGTTCATGGTGGAAAGATGGAGACATGACATGACCACACAAGGCTGTGTTCTCAGCCCCCTACTATATTCCTTATACACCTCTGACCGTGCGGCTAAACTCCCCTCCAACTCAATCTTCAAGTTTGCTGACAACACCACTGTAGTGGGTCGGATTTCAAACAATGACAAGACAGAGTACAGGAATGAGATCGAGAATCTGGTGAACTGGTGCGGCAACAATAATCTCTCCCTCAATGTCAACAAAACAAAGGAGATTGTCATCGACTTCAGGAAGTGTAAAGGAGAACATGCCCCTGTCTACATCAACGGGGATGAAGCGAAAAGGGTCGAGAGACCTTCAAGTTTTTAGGTGTCCAGATCACCAACAACCTGTCCTGGTCGCCCCATACTGACACGATAGTCCACTTTCTCAGAAGACGAAGGAAATTTGGCATGTCCGCTACGACTCTCACCAACTTTTACAGATGCCCCATAGAAAGCATTCTTTCTGGTTGTATCACAGCTCGGTCTGGGCTCCTGCTCTGCCCAAGACCGCAAGGAACTACAAAAGGGTGGTGAATGTAGCCCCAATCCATCACACAAACCAGCCTCCCATCCATTGACTCTGTCTACACTTCCCGCTGCCTTGGGAAAAGCAGCCAGTATAATTAAGGACCCCACACACCCCGGACATTCTCTCTTCCACCTTCTTCCATTGGGAAAAAGATACAAAAGTCTGAGGTCCCGTACCGACCAACTCAAGAACAGCTTCTTCCCTGCTGCTGTCAGACTTTTGAATGGACCTACCTCGCATTAAGTTGATCTTTCTCTACACCCTCGCTGTGACTGTAACATTACACTCTGCACTCTCTTATTTCCTTTGCCCCATGTACTCTATGAATGGTATGCAGAGCGCGCAAGAAACAATACTTTTCACTGTACCCGAACACATGTGACAATAATAAACCAAATCATAGAAACTTATAAAATTCTAACAGGGTTAGACAGGGTAGATTCAGAAAGAATGTTCCCGATGGTGGGGGGAGTCCAGAACTAGGGGTCAGAGTTTGAGGATAATGGGGAAACCTTTTAAAGAACAAAGAACAAAATCAGCCCGGGAAACACGCCCTTCGGCCCAACGAGCCCGCGCTGCCATCTCAACACCACCAGTCCCCCTCTCCACCCACGGCCCCTGTCTAATGTTTTATGGCCATCCAGATTGAGGGAAACTGATTTAGGGACAATTTATTCCTGCCAATCAGTTTAAGAGCACATCCCCGGGGTGTGGGAGGAAACCGGAGCACCCGGAGAAAACCCACGCAAGCACGGGGAGAATGCGCAAACTCCCACAGACACCGGCCCAAATCCATGTGTCTGCACAGCAAACAGTGATAGTCACTGAGCTGTCGTCTTGCCCAGTATCTGGTCCAGTTTAGGCACACACTAACGACATGAGGTGAGGAGAAATTTCTTCACCCAGAGGGAGGTGAACGTGTGGAATTCACTCCCACAGAAAGTAGTTGAGGCGAAAATGTTGTGTGATTTCAGGAAGAAATGAGATATCGTTCTTGGGGCTAAAGGGATCGAGGGATATGGGGGGGATCAGGATATTGAATTTGATGATCAGCCATGATCAAAATGTGGAGCAGACTCGAAGGGCCACTGTTATTTGTCATTTATATTAATGATTTGGATGAGAATATAGGAGGCATGGTTAGTAAGTTTGCAGATTACACCAAGAATTGGTGGCATAGTGGACGGTGAAGAAAGTTATCCCCAATTGCAATGGGATCTTGATCAATTGGGCCAGTGGGCTGACGAATGGCAGATGGAGTTTAATTTAGATAAATGCGAGGTGATGCATTTTGGTCGATTGAACCAGGGCAGGACTTACTCAGTTAATGGTAGGGCGTTGGGGAGAGTTACAGAACAAAGAGATCTCGGGGTACAGGTTCATAGCTCCTTGAAAGTGGAGTCACAGGTGGACAGAGTGGTGAAGAAGGCATTCGGCATGCTTGGTTTCATCAATCAGAACATTGAATACAGGAGTTGGGACGTCTTGTTAAAGTTGTACAAGACATTGGTAAGGCCACACTTGGAATACTGTGTACAGTTCTGGTCACCCTATTATAGAAAGGATGTTATTAAACTAGAAAGAGCGCAGAAAAGATTTACTAGGATGCTACCGGGACTTGATGGATTGAGTTATAAGGAGAGGCTGGATAGACTGGGACTTTTTTCTCTGGAGCGTAGGAGGCTGAGGGGTGATCTTATAGAGATCTATAAAATAATGAGGGGCACAGATCAGCGAGATAGTCAATATCTTTTCCCAAAGGTAGGGGAGTCTAAAACTAGAGGGTACAGGTTTAAGGTGAGAGGGGAGAGATACAAAAGATAAAAGAAAGAAAGTTTAAGTTTATTTATTAGTGTCACATCTAGGCTTACATTAACACCACAATGAAGTTACTGTGAAAATCCCCTAGTCACCACACTCCTGTTGGGGTCACACTGAGGGAGAATTTAGCACAGCCAATGCACCCTAACCAGCACGTCTATCGGAGTGTGGGAGGAAAGGTGGGAATCGAACCCGGGACCCTGGCGCTGAGGGGCAGCAGTGCAAACCACTGTGCCACCGTACCGCAATTGCTTCAGACAGAGTGTCTGGAGCTGCCAGGGGTCGTAGTAGAGGCGGGTCCAAGTTTGTCTTTTGAAAAAGCTTTTAAATACTTACATGGGTAAACTGGGTGGTGTGGAGGGCCTGTTTCTATGCTGTAAACCTCTCTGACCACAACTGGACCAGAGTTCAGTTACACGGGTAAGATGGGTATAGAGGGAGTGGACCAACACGGGCTATTGGAAATAGCTTTGTGGTTAACTAAAAACAGGGTAAAGGGCCTGCTGTAAACCTCTCGGACACTCGGGCCAAATGGCCTCCTCCTGCTTCTAATGTCTATTTTGCCGAATGTAATGAAATCTGACGGAGTGGGACAGTCACATACCTGAATCAGGAAGACTTTATTATTCAGGAGGTTGGCCAACTGGTTCAGCCCCTGCTCGACAGTATGGCGACGCGGTTCCGGGAGACCGAGGTCGCGACGCAGGGGCGACTCCTTGTGTCCCGGGAAGAAGATCCTCTCCGCGTACGACCGGTAGTCCAGGAAGGGGATCCGAGTCCCCTCCAGATCCCCCGTCAGATCGTTCATCTCTGTCATCAGGTCTGCGTGTAGCAAGAGCAAGAGCAGAGGGTTGGGGACAGTTACCAAGAGTGGTGGAGGTTCGGGAACCCGGTCTGAACGGAGGGGGGGAAAGGGGGGGGGGGGGTGGAGGCAGAGGGGGGGATAGGCGGGGTGGGGTGGGGGGAGGGTGGAGCGGCGAGGGGGGGAGTCCCTTACCTGTGAATTCCTTCCGGCACTGATCACCAACTCTGGTCTCCAGATTCACCAGCTGCACCAGAACCTTCCTGTAATCTCGCACAGCTTTCTGACTCTTCCTCCTGTACACCAACAACGGGGTCAGAGTTACTCACACTCCCAGGACAGGTACAGCACGGGGTTAGATACAGAGTAAAGCTCCCTCTACACTGTCCCCCATCAAACACTCCCAGGACAGGTACAGCACGGGGTTAGATACAGAGTAAAGCTCCCTCTACACTGTCCCCCATCAAACACTCCCAGGACAGGTACAGCACGGGGTTAGATACAGAGTAAAGCTCCCTCTACACTGTCCCCCATCAAACACTCCCAGGACAGGTACAGCACGGGGTTAGATACAGAGTAAAGCTCCCTCTACACTGTCCCCCATCAAACACTCCCAGGACAGGTACAGCACGGGGTTAGATACAGAGTAAAGCTCCCTCTACACTGTCCCCCATCAAACACTCCCAGGACAGGTACAGCACGGGGTTAGATACACAGTAAAGCTCCCTCTACACTGTCCCCCATCAAACACTCCCAGGACAGGTACAGCACGGGGTTAGATACAGAGTAAAGCTCCCTCTACACTGTCCCCCATCAAACACGCCCAGGACAGGTACAGCACGGGGTTAGATACAGAGTAAAGCTCCCTCTACACTGTCCCCACATCAAACACTCCCAGGACAGGTACAGCACGGGGTTAGATACAGAGTAAAGCTCCCTCTACACTGTCCCCCCATCAAACACTCCCAGGGCAGGTACAGCACGGGGTTAGATACAGAGTAAAGCTCCCTCTACACTGTCCCCCCATCAAACACTCCCAGGACAGGTACAGCACAGGGTTAGATACAGAGTAAAGCTCCCTCTACACTGTCCCCCATCAAACACTCCCAGGACAGGTACAGCACGGGGTTAGATACAGAGTAAAGCTCCCTCTACACTGTCCCCCATCAAACACTCCCAGGACAGGTACAGCACGGGGTTAGATACAGAGTAAAGCTCCCTCTACACTGTCCCCCCATCAAACGCTCCCAGGACAGATACAGCACGGGGTTACATACAGAGTAAAGCTCCCTCTACACTGTCCCCATCAAACACTCCCAGGACAGGTACAGCACGGGGTTAGATACAGAGTAAAGCTCCCTCTACACTGTCCCCCCATCAAACACTCCCAGGACAGGTACAGCACGGGGTTAGATACAGAGTAAAGCTCCCTCTACACTGTCCCCCATCAAACACTCCCAGGACAGGTACAGCACGGGGTTAGATACAGAGTAAAGCTCCCTCTACACTGTCCCCATCAAACACTCCCCAGGACAGGGACAGCACGGGGTTAGATACAGAGTAAAGCTCCCTCTACACTGTCCCCCCATCAAACACTCCCAGGATAGGGACAGCATGGGGTTAGATACAGAGTAAAGCTCCCTCTACACTGTCCCCATCAAACACTCCCAGGACAGGTACAGCACGGGGTTAGATACAGAGTAAAGCTCCCTCTACACTGTCCCCCCCATCAAACACTCCCAGGACAGGTACAGCATGGGGTTAGATACAGAGTAAAGCTCCCTCTACACTGTTCCCCATCAAACCCTCCCAGGACAGGTACAGCACGGGGTTAGATACAGAGTAAAGCTCCCTCTACACTGTCCCCGCATCAAACACTCCCAGGACAGGTACAGCACGGGGTTAGATACAGAGTAAAGCTCCCTCTACACTGTCCCCCATCAAACACTCCCAGGACAGGTACAGCACGGGGTTAGATACAGAGTAAAGCTCCCTCTACACTGTCCCCCCATCAAACACTCCCAGGACAGGTACAGCACGGGGTTAGATACAGTGTAAAGCTCCCTCTACACTGTCCCCGCATCAAACACTCCCAGGACAGGTACAGCACGGGGTTAGATACAGAGTAAAGCTCCCTCTACACTGTCCCCCCATCAAACACTCCCAGGACAGGTACAGCACGGGGTTAGATACAGAGTGATTAACATATGTGGTGGGATGTTGGTGGTAAAGCTGGGTTGGGGGACGGTTGAGTTGGCGTGGTGGGGGTATCTGGGTCATGCTAAGGTCAGTACCTGTAAACAAGAATGATGATTGCCACCAGGAGCACCAAGAGCACTGCCCCGACCCCCAGGCCGATCTGTGTCCGCAGGGTGAAGATCGATTGTCCCTCTGTGTCGTAGCGTACTGGACCCAGATCAAACTTCAAGTTCCCCATCAGCACCTGGGAGGAGGAGGAGGCCAGGAGAAGAAAACTATCAGAAAAATCTAAAGACACAATTTATTCCAAGATTTCTTATTGTTTCAAGTGTTGGGATACAGTGAAAAATATTGTTCCTTGCATGCTACACAAAGCATACCATTCACAGAGGGGGGGAAGGAAAGGAGAGGGTGCAGAATGCAGTGTTACAGTCACAGCGAGGGTGTAGAGAAAGATCAACTTAATGTGAGGTAGGTCCATTCAAAAGTCTGACAGCAGCAGGGAAGAAGCTGTTCTTGAGTCGGTCGGTACGGGACCTCAGACTTTTGTATCTTTTTCCCAACGGAAGAAGGTGGAAGAGAGAATGTCCGGGGTGTGTGGGGTCCTTAATTATACCGGCTGCTTTTCCCGAGACAGCGGGAAGTGTAGACAGAGTCAATGGATGGGAGGCTGGTTTGTGTGATGGACTGGGCTACATTCACCACCCTTTTGTAGTTCCTTGCGGTCTTGGGCAGAGCAGGAGCCCAGACCGAGCTGTGATACAACCAGAAAGAATGCTTTCTATGGGGCATCTGTAAAAGTTGGTGAGAGTCGTAGCAGACATGTCAAATTTCCTTAGTCTTCTGAGAAAGTAGAGGCGTTGGTGGGGCTTTCTTAACAAAGTGTCGGCATAGGGGGACCAGGACAGGTTGTTGGTGATCTGGACACCTAAAAACCTGAAGCTCTTGATCCTTTCTACTTTGTCCCCGTTGATGTAGACAGGGGCATGTTCTCCTTTACACTTCCTGAAGTCGATGACAATCTCCTTTGTTTTGTTGACATTGAGAGAGAGATTATTGTCACCGCACCAGTTCACCAGATTCTCTATCTCATTCCTGTACTCTGTCTCGTTGTTTGAAATCCGACCCACTGCGGTGGTGTCATCAGCAAACTTGAAAATGGAGTTGGAGGGGAATTTGGCCGCACAGTCAGAGGTGTATAAGGAGTATAGTAGGGGGCTGAGAACACAGCCGTGTGGGACATCGGTGTTGAGGATGATTGTGGATTGATTCTGTCAATCAATCTAATCTTTATTTTCGTTAATTTGTGGGACCTGGGTATCACTGGCTGGGTCAGTATTTATTACCCATCCCTAGTTGCCCCTCGGACGGGCAGTTGAGAGTCACCCACATTGCTGTGGCTCTGGAGTCACATGTAGGCCAGACCGGGGTAAGGACGGCAGATTTCCTTCCCTAAAGGAACCAGATGGGTTTTCCCCACAATGGGACATCAGGAGATTCTTAATTCCAGATATTTTTTATTGAATTTAAATTCCACCATCTGCCGTGGTGGGATTCGAACCCGGGACCCCAGAACGTTAGCTGAGTTTCTGGATTAATAGTCTGGCAATAATCCCACTGGGCCATCACTTCTGTCTGTCTCTCTCTGTCTCTGTCTCTCCCCTCCTCTCCTCCCCCTCTCCCTCCGCTCCTCCTCTCTCTCAGCGATGGTGAAGGAACGGCTGATATATTTCCAAGTCGGATGAATCACTCAGAGGGGGGACCTCCAGATGGGGGTGATGGTGAGACACAGACAGAGAGACACAGAGAGAAAGACACAGAGAGACAGAGAGAGAGACACAGGGAGAGAGACACAGGGAGAG
>NW_027651236.1:0-13453 GCF_965287045.1 Carcharhinus amblyrhynchos | reverse complement strand
GCGTCTGCATGGTCTCCCCAGTGTACCGTGCCTCAGGACATCCCTTCCTGCAGCGTATCAGGTAGACAACCTCGGCCGAGTCACAAGAGTATGAGCCGTGTACCTGGTGGATGGTGTTCTCACGGGAGATGACGGCATCCGTGTCGATGATCTGGCGTGTCTTGCAGAGGTTGCTGTGTCAGCCTTCAGGAGAACAGTGCCACACAATCCTGCCACAGCAACCTCTGCAAGAGTGTGTGGCTTTATATGCCCTGTTTGTGATCAGAACTCCCCACTGACCCGACGGAAGGACAGTCCACTCCGAAAGCTAGTGGACTTTTGCTACCATGTAAACCTGTTGGACTTTAACCCTGGTGTTCTGAGACTTCTTACTGTGTTTACCCCAGTCCAATGCCGGCATCTCCGCATCACGGCTACCAGAGCAGGTTAGAGGCTGGGGATCCCACCAACGCCTCTACTTTCTCAGGAGACTAGGGAAATTTGGCGTGTCCGCTACGGACTCTCACCAACTTTTACAGATGCCCCCCCCCTCCCCATAGAAAGGATCCTTTCCGGGTGTATCCCAGCTTGGTCTGGGCTCCTGCTCTGACCAAGACCGCAAGGAACTACAAAGGGTTGTGTGTGTGTGTGTGTGTGTGTGTGTGTGTGTGTGTGTGTGTGTGAACGTAGCCCAGTCCCATCACGCAAACCAGCCTCCCATCCATTGACTCCGTCTACACTTCCCGCTGCCTCGGTGGGGGGAAAAGCAGCCAGCATAATCAAGGACCCCCCTCCCCCGGACATTCTCTCTTCCACCTTCTTCCGTCGGGGAAAAAAGGTACAAAATTCTGAGGTCCCGTACCGACCGACTCAAGAACAGCTTCTTCCCTGCTGCTGTCAGACTTTTGAATGGACCCACCTCGCGTTAAGCTGATCTTTCTCTACACCCTCGCTGTGACTGTAACACTACACTCTGCACCCTCTCTCCTTTCCTTCTCTATGAACGGTATGCTTTCTCTGTACAGCGCGCGAGAAACAATACTTTTCACTGTGTCCCCGATACACGTGACAATAATGAATCAAATCTAATCTTTTCACTGTGTCTGGACACACGTGACAATAATAAATCAAGTCAAACAAACGCCCCCCCCCACCACCACCACCCTGTCCCGCAGGCAATAAGCAAGACCAAGAGCACAGTGATGTATTGTAAAGTAGGTTCTTTTTTTAAGATAATAACATACACAATGTGGGAACACGATGAAATCTGTAGAAAAAAAAAATCAAAAAAAAACAGCTACAGTTTTTGTCTGTAAAATTCCTATAGAAATACTCAAAGTTTAAAACCTCGTACACATGCACAGACAGAGACAGAGAGAGAGAGAGATAACGCGGAAGGGATCGAGTCATTACTGTACAAATGTCTGCGAAATTTCAGGACAGGGGTGCGGGAGGAGGGGAGGGGGTGGGGGAGGCGCGGTTAGTAGAGAGAGAGAGAGACGTGCAACCCCCCCCCCCCCCCACTGACTCACGCCCCCTCCACCCCCAAAACACAAGGTGAGATGGGGGAAGGGGTGGTGAGATGGGGGAAGGGGTGGTGAGATGGGGAAAGGGGTGGTGAGATGGGGAAAGGGGTGGTGAGACGGAGGAAGGGGAAAAGAATGGTGAGGAGGGGGCTGTGGTTTGGTCTCGTGATCGGCTCCCAACAATTCCACCCCCCCCCCCTCCACCCCTTCCCGACCCCCGTGCGTGCGCACACTCACGAGAGAGAGAAAGAGATCTCTGTCCCCACCCCTCGCTCTCCCTGCACCCGAAAATAATGATTGAACTGTCCGTAGCGTCCACGGACTCGCGCTCTCACTCGCTCGCTCAAACACGCGTGCGTACACGTACGCTCGCGCACAAGTACGGAGACGCAGACTCACATACACACAGGTGCGCACGTACACACACAGGTGCGCACGTACAGAGACGCAAACTCGCACGCAAACACAGGTGCGCGCACATTCACACGCACACACAGGTTGTATATACACAGGCGCGCGCTCGCACACGCACTCACATTCACGTAGACAGGCGTGCACATTTGTACACACACACAGACGATGCACACGCATACATACAGACACACGTATGCTCTCAGACACACACACACACACACAGAGACAGACAACCCATCATTTCAAATGATTATCTTGTTTCTAACACTGTCTTGGGAATTTTGGGGCGGGGGGGGGGGGGGGGGGGGTGCGGGGGCTGGGGTGACAGGAGGGACGGTAACCAGAGGGTGGGGTGGGGGTCACAGATTGAAGAGAATCAGAGAGTGGATGCGGGGGGGGGGGGGGGGGGTTGGAGATGAGGGAGAATTTTATTCTGGAAAGGCAGTGAGTTGTTGTGATCTGGGAGGCGCTGCCCGTAAAGGACGGAGGAAGATGATTCAATAGGAAACCGCCCCCCCCCCCCCAAAAAAAAAAGAGGGGTGGGGGAGAAATCGGATAAATACTGCAAGTTCTGAATAGCTTCCTCCTGCCCTGGGAGGGCCCCTGTATGTAACACTCGGACATCTCCTATCCCCCCACCCCACCACGGGAACGCGACTGCCTGACTCTGTTCCGGACGGTTCCGAAATTGAAATATCCAGGATGTAAATTGTTGGATAAAACCAGCTCCGGGGAGGGCGGGGACCAGGAATTCCAGCAGCCCGCACCCCTCCCTCAACCCCGCCTTCACTCACGCTGCCCCAGTTATTGTCCGCAGTTAAAGGGACACTGTGGCCAGCTGACAGGATGGGAGTTCCCACCAGGCGGAGGTGTGTAAAGGCCAGTCTGTCTGTCGCCCGTTTTTTTAAAAAAAATGCACCTTACATTACAGAGGGCGCGCTCCCTCAGCACTGACCCTCCCCACACAGTGCGGCGCTCCCTCAGCACTGACCCTCCCCACACACAGTGCGGCGCTCCCTCAGCACTGACCCTCCCCACACACAGTGCGACGCTCCCTCAGCACTGACCCTCCCCACACACAGTGCGGCGCTCCCTCAGCACTGACCCTCCCCACACACAGTGCGGCGCTCCCTCAGCACCGACCCTCCCCACACACAGTGCGGCGCTCCCTCAGCACTGACCCTCCCCACACACAGTGCGACGCTCCCTCAGCACCGACCCTCCCCCACACAGTGCGGCGCTCCCTCAGCACTGACCCTCCCCACACAGTGCGGCGCTCCCTCAGCACTGACCCTCCCCACACAGTGTGGCGCTCCCTCAGCACTGACCCTCCCCCACACACTCGAGGACTCATGCAGTCACTCACGCACTCTCCCTCATTTATTCAAACATACAAGATCTCGAGGGGCTTGACAGGGTAGATGGTGAGATGTTTTGACTGGTGGGGGGATTCTCATAGCTCTGTCCCCGCATTCAAGGTGAAATTAATACTGAGATGCGTAGGAATCTGATTTTGCAGAGCCTGGGGGGGGCGGGGGGGGTGGAATCTCTGACCCAAAGGGCTGGATCGTTGAAAGTATTTAAGCTGGAGGGGGATAAATACTTGGTTGATTGAGGAACAGAGGGCCCTGGGGAAGGGGGCGGACTGGAGGCCGGTGTGGGTCAGTTGTGTGATCAGAGTGAATGACGGGGCAGATTTTGGACAACCTGGTTCCTGCTCCTCTTTGTGCTCGAGTGGAACCGGGCCCTCACTCTCACACTCCCCCCACCCCCTCACACATTCTCACTCTTGCAGACCCACACACCGACCCACCCAGCGCGGACACCTCTCTCTGCGTACCCCCCCCCCCGTCACCCAGCGCGGGCACCTCTCTCTGCGCCAGCACCCCCCACCCAGTGCGGACACCTCTCTCTGCGTCCCCCCCCCCCCCCCCCCCCCCCCCGGCACCCAGCGTGGGCACCTCTCTCTCCGCGCCAGCTCCCCCACCCAGCGTGGGCACCTCTCTCTGCGTTCCCCCCCCCCCGTCACCCAGCGGTGGGCACCTCTCTCTCTGCCCCAGCCCCCCCACCCAACGTGGGCACCTCTGTGCCCCAGCCCTCCCACCCAGCGTGGGCACCTCTCTCTCTGCCCCAGCCCTCCCACCCAGCGTGGGCACCTCTCTCTCTGCCCCAGCCCTCCAACCCAGCGTGGGCACCTGTCTCTGTGCGCCAGCCCTCCCACCCAGCGTGCAGAGGCCAAGGGAGGGGTTAATTGCAATTTGATTAAGAGCTGCACTTTATACCACCCCACCCCTCGACCTGCAGAAGACAGAGAGAGAGAGAGACTGAATGGGATTGGGGGCGGGTTGGCTGGGGGGGGGGGGGGGGGGTGGGGGGGAGTGTGGCAGAGAGTGGGTGAGAGAGACAGAAAATGGACAGAATGGGATGGGAGGGGCAGAGAGAGAGAGGACGGACGGAATGGGAAGGAGGATATAGAGAGAGAGACTGAGGGAGGGAATGAGGAGGGGCAGAGAAAGGGAGCATGGGGGGGGGGGTGGGAGAGAGAGAGAGATGGAAAGTGTGATAGGGCAGATAGAAGGGGAGGGAGAGAGAGAGAGAGAGACTGAATGGGAAGGGACAGAGAAGGGGGGGATGACAAATGAGAGGGGGAAGGGGAGAGAGGGAGCGAGGGAGGGGAAGACAGATAGAATGGAGAGGGGCAGAGTGAGGGAGAGAAAGAGAGAGACTGAGAATGGCGAGGGCAGACAGAGACAGAGAGAGACAAATGCAAAGGGTGGGTGGGTGGGGGGGGGGGCGCAGAGAGAGGGAGAGGAGGGGGGAGGGGGAATGGGAATAGAGAGAGGGAGCGAGAACGAGAAGCAGAAGGGAAAGAACGAGGGAGCCTATTCCCTCGCTCCCTCCTCTGCCCTGTCACAATCCAGGGAACGACACGGGACTCTGTAACGAGAGAGGGAGAATCGGAATGGGACGGGAGATGTGGATAGGGAAGGGGGGAGAGAGAGAGAGAGAGAGAGACGCGGTCTGTTCGTTCTCTCGCTCCCTCCTCCGTCGTGTTACAATCTGGGGAACAACGCAGGATCCCATAACGAAAGAGAGAGAGACAGACAGACAGAGAGAGAAAAAAAAAGAGAGAGCGCGCGCGCGCGAGAGAGAGAGAGAGAGAGAGAGAGAGGACTATAAACAGTTATAATATATAACATGGTTCAGTTCAGTTTCAGTTCCAACTCCTTAGCCCCGACTCACAAGAGGCAGGCGAAAATATGTCTGCGGTACACATGATTGAAACGAGTCAAACAAAACACCAGAATAAAACCGCTGGGTTTCAGACCGACGGGGGAGGGGAGGGGGAGAAAGACAGATCCGAATCTCCCCGGGGATGGGGCCCGCACCATTCCCTCCCCACCACCAACAGTCGCGAGCGTCTGTCGATGCGGGGAGACCCCGGCCCGAGGCAGGGAGGGAGGGAGGGAGGGAGGGAGGGAGGTGGGTTACGTTAGCACGTTTAAAAAATAAAATATGCGTTGTAGACGGCTAGTGTCGACGCTGGGCGGGGCGGGGGTGCGGGGGGGGAGGTCTTGGTCGCTGATATAAAACACAGATGGAATGGCAGGCTCGGGGGGGGGGGGGGGGCAAGTGCGGGTTTGGTCTGTAAAAAGTATAAATGTGGCAGTGGGTCAGGGTTGGGTGGGGGGGGGGGGGGGGAGAAAAAAAAAAGAGGGGGTAGTGTGTGCAGCAGAGAGGGTGGTCACACAATGGAACCCCCCCCCCACACACGCTCTCACCACAGCGATACACCCACACCAACCCCCCCCCCCTCCCCTCCCCGGTCCGGAACTCGGCTGAGAGGCAGAAGCAGAGGGCCGGAGGGAATCACCTTTGCCCTGGCACGGTGTGGATCACCGATTTGGGGGGGGGGGAGAGAGAGAGAGAGAGAGAATCTACCCCTGTAACGAGCCAGGATTAGGGAAGAGTCAGTGGATATTCTGGGAGTGAGGACAGGAACCTGTCCCTGTTGCTGCGAGCAGCTGCGACACGTTTCAATGTCTTTGTCTGTCGGACCAAGATGATTCCGGACGCCTGCTTCTCCTCCTCCCCCGCCCCCCCCCCCGAGGAGCGGAGGCCGGACCCTCGGCCCGCACCCGCCCCCGCCCCCACCCCCGCCCGGTTTCTAGCTGGCCTCCGTCTCCTCGCGCCGTTCCTCGTCCTCCGCTGGGTAGGCGTGCCACGTCAGGCGCTCCTCGTAGAAGGCAATGACAATCTGCGGGCACTTAACGTTGGCTTCCTTGGCGAGGACCAGATCAGCTTCGTCGGAGTCTTTCCTGAGAGAGGGGCGGGGAGAGAGGGAGACAGACAGACAGAGGGGGGCAGAGAGAGGGAGAGAGACAGGGAGAGGGGGGCAGAGAGAGACAGAGAGAGGGAGGATAGGCAGAGAGAGACACACAGACAGAGAGGGGCAGAGAGAGAGACAGAGGGAGAGAGACAGAGAGAGAGAGAGAGAGGGGCAGAGAGAGACAGACAGAAGGAGAGAGAGAGAGACAGAGAGGGGCAGAAAGAGAGGGAGACACAGAGAGAAGTAGGGGCAGGCAAAGAGAGAACGAATAGATTTAATGGGCTGAAGCACCTTTAAGTTGTTAAGCTCAATGTCTCTAGCAAAATAACATTCCGTTCTTTTGTTCTCCCTGGTGAGATAATTTTCCCACATTATACTTTATTTGCCATCCCACTTACTTATGGGTGACACAGTGGGTCAGCGCCGCTGCCTCACAGCGCCAGGGACCCAGGTTCGATTCCCCGGGGGGCACGGTGACACAGTGGGTTAGCGCTGCTGCCTCACGGCGCCAGGGACCCGGGTTCGATTCCCCGGCAGCACGGCGACACAGTGGGTTAGCGCTGCTGCCTCACAGCGCCAGGGACCCGGGTTCGATTCCCCGGCAGCACGGTGACACAGTGGGTTAGCGCTGCTGCCTCACAGCGCCAGGGACCCGGGTTCGATTCCCCGGCAGCACGGTGACACAGTGGGTTAGCGCTGCTGCCTCACGGCGCCAGGGACCCGGGTTCGATTCCCCGGCAGCACGGTGACACAGTGGGTTAGCGCCGCTGCCTCACAGCGCCAGGGACCCGGGTTCGATTCCCCGGGGCTCGGGTCACTGTCTGTGTGGAGTCTGCACATTCTCCCCGTGTCTGCGTGGGTTTCCTCCGGATGCTCCGGTTTCCTCCCACAGTCCGAAAGACGTGCTGGTTAGGGTGGATTGGGCCGTGCTAAATTGTCCATTAGTGTCCAAAGACGGACCAAATGGCCTGTCAGGATTGTACGATTGCTCCCCTTTCCAATATCTCTTTCCGGGCTGTCGGTCTCCCTCTCGCTGCCTGTTTGGAAGGCTCACCATTTCATCAAGAACATCAACTCCCCGCAGGAGTCCGTGGCTCCGATGATCTTCTCTGGCTCGAGCCCCCGCTCGAAGCCCCGAACGCTGTCCTCATCCTGGGGGTGGGGAAGAGAGAGAGAGAGACATGAGGCAAGATTCATTGACACAGACACAGCTCAACTCCCTACACTCGTGTACTGGAGAAGGTGGTGGAGGGAGACAACTTCTCGAACACAGCATCTCCATGTCTGTGTGGGTGTAGGTACACCCACGGCGCTGTTAGGGAGGGAGTTCCAGGATTGTGATTGGACATCAGTCAGTTCCCGTGTGTGTGTGTGTGTGTGTGTGTGTGTGTGGTGTAGGTACACCCACAGCGCTGTTAGGGAGGGAGTTCCAGGATTTTGACCCCAGCTGCAGTGAAGGAACGGCCGATATGTTTACAAGTCAGGGTGTGTGTGTGTGTGTGTGTGTGTGAGAGAGAGAGAGGTCAGGGAGTTTGCAGGCAGTGGAATTTAACCTGGACAAGTGTGAGGTGATGCATTTTGGAGGGTCAGGATTAGGTGAGAAATATACAGTAAATGGCAGAACCCTTCAGAACATTAACATACAGAGGGATCTGGGCGTACAGGTAGGTACACAGGTCACTGAAAGTGGCAACGCAGGTGGAGAAGGTGGTGAAGAAGGCACACGGCATGCTTGCCTTCATCGGCCGGGGGCACTGAGTTTAAAAATTGGAAGTCATGTTGCAGCTTTATAGAACCTTAGTGAGGCCGCACTTGGAATATAGTGTTCAATTCTGGGTCACCCACACTACCAGAAGGATGTGGAGGCTTTCGAGAGGGGACAGAAAAGATTTACCAGGATGTTGCCCCTGGTCTGGAGGGGCATTAGCTGTGAGGGGAGGTTGGAGAAACTTGGTTTGTTCTCACTGGAGCGACGGAGGGTTGAGGGGGGAGACCTGATAGAAGTCTACAAGATTATGAGGGACAGAGTGGATAGTCAGAAGCTTTTTCCCCCCAGGGTGGAAGGGTCAACTACTTGGGGGGGGGGCACAGGTTTAAGGTGCGAGGGGCAAGGTTTAAAGGAGATGTACGAGGCAGATTTTTTTACACAGAGGGGGGTGGGTGCCTGGAACTCGCTGCCGGGGGGAGGGAGTGGAAGCGGATACGATAGTGAGTTTTAAGGGGCGTCTGGACAAATCCATGAATAGGATGGGAATAGAGGGATAGGGTCCCCGGAAGGGTAGGGGGGTTTAATTCAGGAGGGGCAGTATGGTGGGTGCAGGAGGGGCCGAATGGCCTGTTCCTGAGCTGGAATTCTCTTTGTTCTTTGACAAGCTGGGCGAGGCACACTGGGCCTGGTCGGAGACGCCGGTGTCCCACGGAGACGGGGACCTACCTCTTTCTTTCTCTTGGCCTTGGAGTCCTCGTTGCCATTGACGATGGAGGATCTCCGCTTGACGGTCTCGGCCCTGTCCTTGGAGCTGGCCCCGTTCTCCTTGTCCTTGTTGTAAGTCTTCAGGAACTCGCCAATCAGCTCCGGGCAGTCCAAGTTCTTCTCCGGCTCCCAGGTGTTGTCGGCTCTGGGAGGACACGGAAGGGGGAAGAGGGAGGGAGAAGAGAGCACGGTAACACCAATAAACTACAAGGGGGTGGGGGAAGGAGAGCGCGTGAGAGAGACACGGGGGGATTAAAAAAAACAAAGCGCGCGAGAGAGATGGGGGGGGAAAAAAAGAGAGAGAGACGAGGGGGAAAAAGAGAGCGAGAGAGAGAGAGAGACGAGGGGGAAAAAGAGAGCGAGAGAGAGAGAGAGACGAGGGGGAAAAAGAGAGCGAGAGAGAGAGAGAGACGAGGGGGAAAAAGAGAGCGAGAGAGAGAGAGAGACGAGGGGGAAAAAGAGAGCGAGAGAGAGAGAGAGACGAGGGGGAAAAAGAGAGCGAGAGAGAGAGAGAGACGAGGGGGAAAAAGAGAGCGAGAGAGAGAGAGAGACGAGGGGGAAAAAGAGAGCGAGAGAGAGAGAGAGACGAGGGGGAAAAAGAGAGCGAGAGAGAGAGAGAGACGAGGGGGAAAAAGAGAGCGAGAGAGAGAGAGAGACGAGGGGGAAAAAGAGAGCGAGAGAGAGAGAGAGACGAGGGGGAAAAAGAGAGCGAGAGAGAGAGAGAGACGAGGGGGAAAAAGAGAGCGAGAGAGAGACGAGGGGGAAAAGAGAGCGAGAGAGAGACGAGGGGGAAAAGAGAGCGAGAGAGAGACGAGGGGGAAAAGAGAGCGAGAGAGAGACGAGGGGGAAAAGAGAGCGAGAGAGAGACGAGGGGGAAAAGAGAGCGAGAGAGAGACGAGGGGGAAAAGAGAGCGAGAGAGAGACGAGGGGGAAAAGAGAGCGAGAGAGAGACGAGGGGGAAAAGAGAGCGAGAGAGAGACGAGGGGGAAAAGAGAGCGAGAGAGAGACGAGGGGGAAAAGAGAGCGAGAGAGAGACGAGGGGGAAAAGAGAGCGAGAGAGAGACGAGGGGGAAAAGAGAGCGAGAGAGAGACGAGGGGGAAAAGAGAGCGAGAGAGAGACGAGGGGGAAAAGAGAGCGAGAGAGAGACGAGGGGGAAAAGAGAGCGAGAGAGAGACGAGGGGGAAAAGAGAGCGAGAGAGAGACGAGGGGGAAAAGAGAGCGAGAGAGAGACGAGGGGGAAAAGAGAGCGAGAGAGAGACGAGGGGGAAAAGAGAGCGAGAGAGAGACGAGGGGAAAAGAGAGCGAGAGAGAGACGAGGGGGAAAAGAGAGCGAGAGAGAGACGAGGGGGAAAAGAGAGCGAGAGAGAGAGACGGGGGGGAAAAGAGAGCGAGAGAGAGAGACGGGGGGGGAAAGAGAGCGAGAGAGAGAGACGGGGGGGGGAAAAGAGAGCGAGAGAGAGAGACGAGGGGGGAAAAGAGAGCGAGAGAGAGAGAGACGAGGGGGAAAAGAGAGCGAGAGAGAGAGACGAGGGGGGAAAAGAGAGCGAGAGAGAGAGACGAGGGGGGAAAAGAGAGCGAGAGAGAGAGACGAGGGGGAAAAGAGAGCGAGAGAGAGAGACGAGGGGGAAAAAGAGCGAGAGAGAGAGACGAGGGGGAAAAGAGAGCGAGAGAGAGAGAGACGAGGGGGAAAAGAGAGCGAGAGAGAGAGAGACGAGGGGGAAAAGAGAGCGAGAGAGAGAGAGACGAGGGGGAAAAGAGAGCGAGAGAGAGAGAGACGAGGGGGAAAAGAGAGCGAGAGAGAGAGAGACGAGGGGGAAAAGAGAGCGAGAGAGAGAGACGAGGGGGGAAAAGAGCGAGAGAGAGAGATGGGGGGGGGAAAAGAGCGAGAGAGAGAGATGGGGGGGGGAAAAGAGCGAGAGAGAGAGATGAGGGGGGAAAAGAGAGCGAGAGAGAGAGAGAGAGAGATGGGGGAAAAGAGAGCGAGAGACGAGGGGGAAAAAGAGCGAGAGAGAGAGAGAGAGATGAGAGGGAAAAAAGAGAGCGAGAGAGAGAGATGAGGGGGGAAAAGAGCGAGAGAGAGAGACGAGGGGGAAAAAGAGCGAGAGAGTTTGTTTGAAAAAAAACAAGGAAAAAAATTTTTTTCAAAACTACTACAGCAAGAAACAAGGAAAAAAATTTTTTCCCCATAAAAAATTACAGTGAATAATGGAGGGGCATGTGATGTGTGGTTTCTGTATGATGTGGGAACTGGCAGACCCCAGGGTCCTTCCCAGTGACCATGTCTGCAGTAAGTGCAGGTTGCTGGAGGAGCTCCAGCTCAAGGTGGATGAGCTGGCCTCTGAGCTACAGACACTGAGGCTCATCAGGGGGAGAGAGGGTGCCCCTAGACTGTCTAAATCTAAGGGTCAGGGACAAAAGGGGGCTGCTGGGAGGAGGAGGAAGGGGGGTGAGGAGTGGAGGCCTCAGCCTCTTAATCTGATGGGTTTTTGATAAGAGAAGGGATTAAGGGTTATGGGGAGAGGGCGGGAAAGTGGAACTGAGCCACGACAGATCAGCCATGATCTTATTGAATGGCGGGGCAGGCTCGAAGGGCTAGATGGCCTACTCCTGCTCCTATTTCTTATGTTCTTATGTTCTTATAACAGGTTTGAGGTTCTTGCTTCCAGTCTGGAAGAGGACGAGGCAGGTGAGGTTGGTGAGCAAACTGCACACGGTACAGTGATGCAGCAGGACATAGGCAAAGAGAAGGGAAAAGGAACGTAGTAGTGATTGGAGATAGTGGGGTGAAGAGTATTGACACTGTCCTTTGTCACAATGACAAAGTGCACAGAAGGGTGTGTTGTCTGCCTGGTGCTCGGGTACGGGATGTCGCAGCTGGGCTGCAGAGGAACCTGGAGTGGGAGGGTGAGAACCCGGTCGTTGTAGTACATGTGGGTGCCGGCGACGTAGGCAAAGTGCGGACTGAGGATCTGGGGAGGGAGTATGAGAAGCTGGGAATGGAATTAAAAAGTAGAACCGACAAGGTGGTCGTCTCTGGGCTACTGCCTGAACTGAGTGCAGACGGGCGTAGGGTTGACAGGATAAAGGAAGTGAATGGGTGGCTCAGGGATTGGTGTGGGAGGAATGGGTTCGAATTTATGGGGCATTGGCACCAGTATTGGGGTAGGTGGGACTTGTTCGGGCGGGATGGGGTTGGTCTGAATCGTGCTGGGACCAGAGTGTTGGCGAATCGAGTAAAGAGGACTGTAGACAGGGCTTTAAACTAATTAGGGGGGGGGAGGGTGCGAGGGTAGGTGACGCTACGAGGTCTAAAGTTAAGGATAGGGTACAGGTAAGGGAAGAGGCCAAGGATGTCCCAATTGGTGGCGTTACGGCAAATAGGGTCCAGGTGAAGGCTGGGATGAAAGCGCTTTATCTGAATGCACGAAGCATTCGGAATAAAGTGGATGAGCTGGTGGCGCAGATCGACACAAATGGATACGATCTGGTGGCCATTACAGAGACGTGGCTGCAAGGTGACAGGGACTGGGAGATGAATGTACAGGGCTATCAAGTGTTTAGGAAGGATAGGCAGGAGGAAAGAGGGGGTGGCGTAGCTCTGCTGATTAAGGATAGTATCAAGGTGGTAGCAAGGGATGATATCGGAGCCAAAGAGCAGAACGTGGAATCGTTGTGGGTGGAGATTAGGAACAGCAAAGGGAGGAAGACGCTGGTGGGTGTCGTCTATAGGCCCCCGAATAATGATCTGGAGGTGGGGCGGGCTGTTAACACGCAAATAAGTGCGGCGTGCAGGAATGGGACGGCAGTAGTTATGGGAGATTTCAATCTGCATATTGATTGGTCGACCCATGTTGGACGAGGTGGGCTCGAGGAGGAGTTCTTGGAATGCTGCCGGGATAATTTCCTTGAACAGTGTGTGTTGGAGCCGACGAGGGAGCGAGCTATCTTGGATCTGGTGCTATGTAATGAGGCGGGTAGAATTAGGGACCTTGCGGTGAAGGATCCTCTTGGAGAGAGTGATCATTGTATGGTGGAGTTTCTGGTGCAGATGGAGGAGGAGAAAGTGGGTTCCCGGACACGCGTCCTTTGTTTGAATAGAGGGGAGTATGGTAGGATGAGAGAAGAATTGGCGAATGTGGACTGGGGGAGTGCGTTGGAAGGTAGGTCTGCTGAGGAGCAGTGGAGGATCTTTAAGGAGATCTTTCTTGGTGCTCAGCAGAAATTTATTCCGATGGTTAAAAAGGACAGTAGGAAGAGAGGTAATAAGCCGTGGATAACGAAGGAGGTGAAGGAAAGTGTTAAATTAAAAGCTGGAGGAATTTAGAGTAGCTAAGAGTAGTGGGCGAGAAGAGGATTGGGAAAGGTTTAAATGTCAACAAAGATTGACAAAGAAGTTGATAAAGGAGGGTAGGAGAAGCTATGAGGCTGGGCTAGCACTTAATATAAAAAAGGATAGCAAGAGTTTTTATAAATATATAAAAAGGAAGAGGCTGGCTAGGGTGAACGTTGGTCCTTTAGAGGATGAGAAAGGGGACCTAGTGGTAGGGGATGGGGATATGGCTAAGGTCTTGAATAACTTTTTTGTTTCTGTCTTCACGGAGGAGGACGTGAATAATTTGCCGGGTGTTAGCGATGGAAAGGTGGTAGGACTGGAGGGTCTCGATGACATTACTGTTACTAGAGAGGCGGTGCTCGACAGACTGGAGGGGCTGATTGTGGACAAGTCCCCA
>NW_027651235.1:12500-14000 GCF_965287045.1 Carcharhinus amblyrhynchos | reverse complement strand
GACTCCTCTCTGTGGGAGTGAATTCCACACATTCACCACCCTCTGGGTGAAGAAATTTCCCCTCACCTCAGTCCTAAAAGGGTTTTACCCCCTTATCCACAAACTATGACCCCCCCGCCCCCCCAGTTCTGGACTCCCCCCCCACCATGGGGAACATTCTTTCTGAATCTAACCCTGTGTGAATTTTATAAGTTTCTATCAGATCCCCCTCTCACTCTTCTAAACCCCAGTGAATATAATCCTAACCCACTCAGTCTCTCCTCATATGACAGACCTGCCGTCCCAGGGATCAGCCTGGTAAACCCTCGCTGTGCTCCCTCTATAGCGAGGAACATCCTTCCTCAGATAAGGAGACCCAAAACCGCACACACAATACTCCAGGTGTGGCCTCACCAAGGCCCTGTACAATTGCCCGTTACAAAATGCAAATTTATATACAGATATACAAACTACAGATGCCCCATAGAAAGCATCCTTTCCGGGTGTATCCCAGCTTGGTCTGGGCTCCTGCTCTGACCAAGACCGCAAGGAACTACAAAGGGGTGTGTGTGTGTGTGTGTGTGTGTGTGTGTGTGTGTGTGTGTGTGTGTGTGTGTGTGTGTGTGTGTGTGTGAACGTAGCCCAGTCCCATTACGCAAACCAGCCTCCCATCCATTGACTCCGTCTACACTTCCCGCTGCCTCGGGGGGGGGAAAAGCAGCCGGTATAATCAAGGACCCTCCCTCCCCCCCCACACACCCCGGACATTCTCTCTCCCACCTTCTTCCGTCGGGGGGAAAAAGGTACAAAAGTCTGAGGTCCCGTACCGACCGACTCAAGAACAGCTTCTTCCCTGCTGCCGTCAGACTTTTGAATGGACCTCCCTCGCATTAAGCTGATCTTTCTCTGCACCCTCGCTGTGACTGTAACACTACATTCTGCACCCTCTCTCCTTTCCTTCTCTATGAACGGTATGCTTTGTCTGTACAGCGCGCGAGAAACAATACTTTTCACTGTGTCCCCACACACGTGACAATAATAAATCAGATCGCGGGATTATTTAGTGTGATCTGTGCCCCTCATTATTTTATAGACCTCTATAAGAATCACCCCTCAGCCTCCTACGCTCCAGAGGAAAAACTCCCAGTCTATCCCAGCCTCTCCTTATAACTCAATCCATCAAAAGTCCCCGGTAACATCCTAGTAAATCTTTTCTGCGCTCTTTCTAGTTTAAGAACATAATAAGAACATAAGAAATAGGAGCAGGAGTCGGCCATCTAGCCCTTCGAGCCTGCCCCGCCATTCAATAAGATCATGGCTGATCTGTCGTGTCTCAGTTCCACATTCCTGCCCTCTCCCCATAACCCTTAATCCCCTCTCTTATCAAAAACCCATCAACCCGCTTCTTAAAAATATTTAGTGAGGCAGCCTCCACCACTTCAACGGGCAGAGAATTCCAGAGATTCACCACCCTTTGAGTGAAGAAGTTCCTCCTCAACTCCGTTCTAAACCGCCTCCCCT
>NW_027651235.1:0-7500 GCF_965287045.1 Carcharhinus amblyrhynchos | reverse complement strand
CCTGTGTTGGTTACAAAGGCAGAGCTGTAGAAATAATTAAACATGTAGATTGCACATTAGAATGCTTTCAGTATTTCTTCGTGCATCTGTGCTCCAAGTGATGTTTTGTTTTATTGTACCAGAATTGTAAGAAGGTGCAAGGGTCTTGATTTAGTGAGGATATTTAATGGTGATAAAAATAAATCTTATTTTGGATTTTCTGAATCAGACTTTAGTTAATTGAACTGCTGTACTCTGACTCACAATTAGTCTCAGAGGTATCTTTACCTACAAGGATTGGTGCTGAAACCTGGGATCTGTTTACGGGTCCGGTTGAATGGCCACAACCGGAGCTCCGGAATAGATTACCGAATTTAAGGGAGTGAATCAAAGTACAGTAGGGGCTCATCTGTGACGAAAGAGTGTGAGAGTGTGTGAGAGGTCTGAGCTGAGCACGTGCAGATAAGGAGGTGTCTGTCTTTACACCCAGCCCTAGACCAGTTGTTAAGAGGGGTAGCCCCCTACGCGAAGCTCAGAAGTTTGAAGTGAGTGTAGGGGTGCCCCAGGGATCGGTGCTGGGGCCTCAGCTTTTTACCATTTATATAGATGATCTGGAGGAGGGAACCGAGTGCAGGGTGTCGAAATTTGCTGATGACACCAAGATTGGTGGAACGGCAAATTGTGCGGAGGGTGTGGAGAGTCTGCAGAAGGATCTAGATAGGCTGGGCGAATGGGCCAGGAAATGGCAAATGGAATTTAATGTTGGCAAGTGTGAGGTGGTCCACTTTGGTAGGAAGAATGGTAGGAAGGATTATTACTTACGTGGCGAAAAACTGCAGCAGGCGACGGTGCAGAGGGACCTCGGGGTCCTTGTGCATGAGTCGCAAAAACCCAGCTTGCAGGTGCAGCAGGTGGTCAGGAAGGCGAATGGGATGCTGGCCTTCATAGCGAGGGGGATTGAATATAAAAGTAGGGAGGTCTTGCTGCAGCTGTATAGGGCATTGGTGAGGCCGCAGCTGGAGTACTGTGTGCAGTTTTGGGCGCCGTACTTACGCAAGGATATTTTGGCCTTGGAGGGAGTGCAGAGGAGGTTTACTAGGCTGATACCGGAGTTGAGGGGGTTGAGCTATGAGGAGAGGCTGAATAAACTAGGCTTGTACTCGTTAGAGTTTAGAAGAATGAGGGGAGATCTCATTGAGACGTATAAGATGATGAATGGGATGGATAGGATAGAGGTGGAGAGACTCTTCCCGCTCAAAAAAGACAGTAGGACTAGGGGGCACAGCCTCAAGATAAAGGGGAGGCGGTTTAGAACGGAGTTGAGGAGGAACTTCTTCACTCAAAGGGTGGTGAATCTCTGGAATTCTCTGCCCGTTGAAGTGGTGGAGGCTGCCTCGCTAAATATTTTTAAGAAGCGGGTTGATGGGTTCTTGATAAGAGAGGGGATTAAGGGTTATGGGGAGAGGGCGGGAATGTGGAACTGAGCCACGACAGATCAGCCATGATCTTATTGAATGGCGGGGCAGGTTCGAGGGGCTGGATGGCCTACTCCTGCTCCTATTTCTTATGTTCTTATGTTCTTAAAGGCTAGAAAAGGATGCCTGGGATGTGATGTTCAGATGAGAGTAAGAAAGAATCTGTCTGAGAGATCGCCGGAGTAGAAGGGAAAGCCGGCTTAATAGTGTGAGCTTAAGGGTGTAAGCCCACGAGTGTAAGCGGTGGTACGGAGGGGACTGATCACCCCTGATAGGTATCACCGGACTGTGATAAGAGCGACCTAGGGGTGGGATCCATTTCACCCACTAGATCAACAATGGAAATGATTGGGAAAAAAAAAGGACAGAACTAAGATAATTGGAATTCTCTTAGTTTGAATTAATTAAACAGGTTTAAACTGGATTAATTGAACACATCTCAGTCTTGGGTTAAAAAAAATTGGGCTGACGACAAGGAGAGAATTAAAACGTCAGAATCACAGATTAGAGAGTTAGAAAAGAGAAACCAAACAAAGAAAATAGCAGTATTGTTAATACATCAGTTAGCTGGACTAATTGAACAAGTAGTCACTTCCACTGAGAAGTGGAGTGGGGATAAAAAAAAAAATTCAGAAAATAGAAGGGTGGAGTGAGAAGCCACTTGATGAATTGTTAAGAGAAGCACAGAAGGTATTTGTGAAGCGAGATAATGAGACAGAGAAACAGAAGGCAAAGATAATGGTAGCGACCGTAGATGAGATTGTGAGAAAGAGGGTAAGTCCCCTAACTGAGGAAAGGACACGAGGGTATCAGTATGTTGAACGGAAGGTGCGCGGAAGTAGAAAAGGTGGGGCACTAAAAGGTGGGATAACACACAGAACCCAACAAAAGGGGTGTTATCACTGTGGAATGGTTGGACATTTTAGAAGACAGTGCCCTGAATTACAAAGAGAAGAGAGGGTAGTCCCTCTCATGAGTATGGATGAAGATTAGGGGGGTCAGGGGTTCCTACCCCCGGGAATCCACCGGGAACCCTTGATAAATCTGCAGGTGGGTCCCCAACAAGAAGATGCGGTGTTTCTGGTGGATACGGGGGCCACTAGATCCTCTCTGAATTTTATACCGAGAGGAATAAAGTTAATCGATAAAAATTAATGGTATCAGGAGTGAAAGGGGAAGGTTTTACAGTCCCCATGTTTGAACCGATTATGCTTAAATACCAGACTGAGCGGATAGAGGGTCAACTCTTATACATACCAGAAGTTGGCAGTAATTTATTAGGCAGAGACTTAATAATTAAATTGGGTTTGGCAATTGGAGTAGAAAAGAACCAATTAACAGTAACCATGGCAGTATTAACAGACGGACAGGAACAGCAAATAGACCCGATAGTCTGGGCAGGGGAAGGAAACCGAGGGGGATTAGACGCTCCTCCTCTGCAAATAAATTTAAAAAAAGGAGAGACGGTGTGTGTTAAGCAATACCCTAAACCTTTGCAAGGAAAAAAGGATTGCAGCCAGTAATTGAAGGATTGGTTAGAGATGGACTGTTAGAACCCTGCATGTCCCCTTATAATACCCCTATATTGCCTGTAAAGAAGCCTGAGGGAACGTACCGCCTGGTACAGGACCTAAGAGCCCTGAATCAGATAGTGCAGACGCGACACTCCGTTGTCCCTAATCCTTATACTTTATTAAGCAAGATTCCTCCTGATCACGGATGGTTCAGTGTAGTGGACCTAAAAGATGCATTTTGGACATGCCCACTGGTGGAAGAAAGTTGAGACTTATTTGCTTTTGAGTGGGAAAATCCTATCACAGGACGGAAACAGCAGTTCAGGTGGACAGTGCTCCCACAGGGGTTCACAGAGTCCCCAAATCTTTTCGGTCAAGTCTTAAAGCAGGTGTTAGAAAGATTTAAAAAGCCTGATGAAATCACGTTACTACAATATGTAGATGACCTACTAGTAACAGGAGGAGGAAAGGAAAAGGTAATAGAAGCCACAAATAGCTTATTGAATTATCTGGGACAACAGGGATTCAGGGTGTCAAAGAAAAAGCTGCAGTACGTAGAGAAGGAAGTTAAATACCTTGGACACCTAATCAGTGAGGGAAGGAGAAGAACAGATCCAGAAAGAATACAAGGAATCCTAGATCTAAATATACTACGGACTAAAAAGGAACTTAAGAGGTTCTTGGGATTAGTAGGATACTGTAGATTGTGGATCGAAGGGTACGCACAGAAAACTAAACAACTATATTTGAAACTGTTAGAAAAAGAACCTAATGTTTTAGAGTGGACAGAGGATCTAAGCTGATAATAGAAACGAAACTCCCTCGGACTAAGTGCTTACCAATAGCACTTTTGCGTATTTGTACAGCTCCTCGAAAGGATTTGGGTTTATCCTCCTATGAAATGCTATTTGGACTACCTTATATGGGGGCAGTCGGGGAGTTACCGGTTCCTGAAATGAATGATCAATTTGTAAAGAAATATATACTGGGCCTGTCCTCCTCGATATCTTCCCTTAGGAAACAAGGATTATTGTCGCAGACTCCAGCCCTCGACTTCACGGTACATACAATTCAACCAGGAGATTGGGTCCTGGTAAAGTCATGGAAAGAAACTAAGCTGCAACCGGAATGGGAGGAACCATATCAAGCACTCCTAACAACTGAGACAGCAATCAGGACTGCTGAAAAGGGGTGGACACATCATACTAGAATCAAAGGGACTGGTAAAACCTCCAGATAATTCCTACACGTGGAAGGTTGAACCAACTGAAGAACCTTTAAAGCTGAAATTTAAAAGACTCTAAATAATCAATGTTTAGTAGCGGCGTGAGTGCGGGAAAGGAACTGTTTTGAATAAGTTCTCTCCTAAAAGGTAACGAGAAAGGGATAGAATGGAAGGGGTAACCTGGATAATGCTTTCCTTCCTCTTGTCTCAGAAAGTACTTACAAGTATGGGATATAATTCAGATAAATTAGAAAAGGAAAGGAAAAATACTATAAGCTCAATTACGATTCTGGATCTCCCTACAACACAGGTGGTAGAAACTGACCTATGTTTTTTGGTAGTGTGTGGAGATCTGATGAGCCAGCGAAAATATTCGGTGGAATCCTTACAGTTTTATGCTGATGGAGAGTATCCTTGGGGTAGACTTCCTTCCATAATATCCCTTCATCAGAAATTTATGCAGTCCAGATCAGAATGCTTAGATAAGAAATGCAATCCTAAAAGGGACCAAATGGACCGAAAAAAAAGAGAAACGGTCCAGTTCTAGGTCCTAAGAACCTCTCCCGGTACTCCATAGCTGGTGGACCCTTCCTTACGGTTAACTGGACCAGAGACTGCCAATTGCACCAGGCAGTATTTGGAATTAGGGTAAAGGAGGGAGGAAAAGATAGCAAATTGAAATGTTGTTTCCGAATCTGTGTGGATAAAAATTTGAAAACGCCCGACCAGAATGATAAGGTTCCCCAAAACGACCCAAGGGCAGTAAGAGTGGTAGAAATAAACAACCTAAAACAAACCCTTGAAATAGAAACTGGGTATGAGGAAGACCAATGCCTGGGTAGAATGGGTCAAATACACTGTAAAAAGCTTAAATAAAAGCAATCGCTATGCCTGTGCATCTGGGAGGCCAGTGGCCCAAATAGTACCCTTCCCTCTGGGATGGAAACGCGACAGAAGAGGTATGGAGTGCATGTTAGCCCTGTATCAAGAAAAGGAAGCATGGGGCAACCCGAACTGCACATCCCTATCCCTGATGTTCCCTCCTGTGGAAGCAAAGAACTTAAAAAACTCCCCCTCAGTTTCTCACTGCCGTTGTGAATCACACTTCATGTGTGAACCGACAAGGGGCAGAGTTAACTCATAATATGGGGGAGTTAGAAACATGCTCAGAAATCAGGAGCATTACAGAGAACGGAATGGGAGGGAACTATTCATCATTGAAAATCCCCAGAGCAGATATATGGTGGTATTGTGGAGGAAGGGTACTGAGGCCAACTCTACCCCCCCAGTGGAAAGGTACATGTGCAATTGTCCAATTGGCTATACCATTTACCCTGGCATTTGAAGAATCGAAAAAGATCAGGAAAAATAAGAGATCAGTGATAGGAATTTCTTTTGATGAAAAGATATATCTAGATCCCATAGGAGTGCCTCGGGGAGTCCCAGATGAATTTAAAGCTCGGAATCAGATTACAGCTGGGTTTGAATCCTTGTTTTGGTGGGTAACAATAAATAAGAACGTAGATTGGATAAATTATATATATTATAACCAACAGAGATTCATTAACTATACCAGGGATGCTGTCAGGGGGTTGGCGGAACAACTAGACGCCACTAGTAGAATGGCGTGGGAAAATAGGATGGCCTTGGAGATGGTGTTAGCAGAGAAAGGAGGTGTATGTGTAACGTTGGGGGGGGGAAAATGTTGTACCTTTATCCCAAATAATACGGCTCCTGATGGCTCTATAACCCGAGCCTTACGAGGACTAACAACCTTAGCAGAGGAAATAGCAGAAAACTCTGGGGTAAACAACGTATTCACTGACTGGTTAGAATCCTGGTTTGGAAAATGGAAAGGAATGGTGGTGTCAGTACTAACTTCCTTAATAATAATGGCAGGAATATTGATAACCGTGGGATGTTGCATAATCCCCTGTGTGAGGGGACTGGTCCAAAGGCTTATTGAAACAACACTAACAAAGAAAATGTCTGCGGTAGATCATGGAGAGAGAATGAATTTATTGAAAATTGGAAATGAACTGGATGATGAAGTAGATAAAATAGCAGAACAAATGCTCCAGGAATTTGAAATGTGAGGATGGATGGATGTGTCAACAACAAATTAAAAAGAAAAGGGGGGAATTGTGAGCAATAGGTAAAGATGTTGTTAACACATATATTTGTAGAGCATAGAGAAATAGCTTGAAGTTAAATAGATTGGATATTGTTAGGCATATTGATAACCCACTTTATGGAAACAACTGTGAGTTTAGTCACAAACATAGGACATAAGGTTCGATGCTGCTAACACAGCAATAATTAGGGATAATAAAAAGACTGCCTGTAATGTAGAGATAACATCAGAGATGTGATGTGCAGTGAAGCATACACCACATCCTGCAGGAATGTAAGAGGCCCACGTTATAAAAAGCAAGATGTGTTGTTTCTATAACTAAGCATAAAAGGGGAAAAGGTCACTGAGATGGTTGGGACAGCAGTGATTAAGTTGGCAAAGGATTGATTACCGCCAATCTGAACTGGACATGTAACAGTATTGGATAAGATGGATGAGTTTGCTAATGCACTCTTGTGATAACAGGAGACATTGTTAGATGGGGTAGAGGGGATGACACCTCGAGCCAATAGGAGAATGTCAACACATAGATGGGACAGGGACCACCAATTAGGAGAGAACATCACATTGCAAAGCCATCACAATGCTTGTAAAAAAGGTATAAAATGTGCTGCAAATCTATGTGAGGTGTGCCTATTTCGCTAGACACCCGGTCTTGCAAGAACGTCAAATAAAATCTTGCTCCTTCAGAACTTGACTTGACTAAATTGTTTAACTGTGAGCTGTGTTTCTCACAGAAAGGATATTATTAAACTAGAAAGAGCACAGAAAAGATTTACTAGGATGCTCCTGGGGACTTTTGATGGATTGAGTTATAAGGAGAGGCTGGGATAGACTGGGACTTTTTCCTCTGGAGCGTAGGAGGCTGAGGGGTGATCTTATAGAGGTCTATAAAATAATGAGGGGCACAGATCAGCTAGATAGTCAATATCTTTTCCCCCAAAGGTAGGGGAGTCTAAAACTAGAGGGGAGAGGTTTAAGGTGAGAGGGGAGAGATACAAAAGGGTCCAGAGGGGGCAATTTTTTTCACCCAGAGGGTGGTGAGTGTCTGGAACGAGCTGCCAGAGGCAGTAGTAGAGGCGGGGACAATTTTGTCTTTTAAAAAGCGTTTAGACAGTTACATGGGTACGATGGGTATAGAGGGGATATGGGGGCAAACACGGGCAATTGGGA
>NW_027651234.1:0-14000 GCF_965287045.1 Carcharhinus amblyrhynchos | reverse complement strand
CCCAGCTCCCACAACCTAACTTCATAAGGCATGCCTCCCAGTCCAGGCAACATCCTTGTAAATCTCCTCTGCACCCTTTCAATAGCTTCTACATCTTTCCTATAGTGAGGCGACCAGAACTGCGCACAATACTCCAAATGAGGCCTGACAAGGGTCTTATAAAGTTCCAGCATTACCTCCCGACTCCTAAACTCAATCCCTCGATTAATGAAGGCCAGTACACCATACGCCTTCTTGACCACCTCCTAAACCTGCGAGGCCGATTTAAGAGTCCTGTGGACCCGGACCCCAAGATCCTTCTGCTCCTCAACACTACTCAGACTTCTGCCCTTGATAGTGTACTCGTTCATCCCGTTGGTTCTGCCAAAATGGACGACTACACATTTATCCGCGTCGAAGTCCATCTGCCACTTCTCCGCCCAGTCCTGCATCCTATCTATGTCCTGCTGCAACTTTTGCCATCCTTCCAGATCATCCACAACACCACCGACCTTCGTGTCATCAGCGAACTTACTTACCCATCCCTCCACTTCCTCATCCAGGTCATTTATGAAAATGACAAACAACAAGGGTCCCAGAACAGATCCTTGAGGCACTCCGCTGGTGACTGACCTCCATTCAGAAAAAGCCCCATCCACAACCACTCTCTGCCTTCTGCAGGCAAGCCAGTTCTGGATCCACAAGGCCAAAGGCCCTTGGATCCCATGCCCTCTCACCTTCTCAAGAAGTCTTGCATGGGGGACCTTATCAAATGCCTTGCTGAAGTCCATGTACACTACGTCCACGGCACTTCCTTCGTCAATGTGTTCAGTCACATTATCGAAGAACTCAACTAGGCTTGTAAGGCACGACCTGCCCTTGACAAATCCATGCTGACTATTCCTGATCATGTCAAACCTCTCCAAATGTTCGTAAATCTTGTCCCTCAGAAGCCTCTCCATCAGCTTACCAACCACTGAGGTCAGACTCACCGGTCGGTAATTTCCCGGGCTATCTCTGTTCCCTTTCTTAAAAATAGGAACTACATCCGCAATCCTCCAATCCTCTGGAACCTCTCCCGTCTCCATTGACGACGCAAAGATCATCGCCAGGGGCTCTGCAATCTCTTCCCTCGCCTCCCGCAGTATCCTGGGGTACATCCCATCTGGTCCCGGCGACTTATCTACCTTGATAGAATTCAAAAGTTCCAACACATCCTCCTCCTTAATATTCACATACTCAATCCTTTCCATCTGCTGCAAATCCATAACAAAATCTCCCAGATCGGCTTCCACCGTGAATACTGAGGCGAAGTACTCGTTAAGCACCTCCGCCATTTCTTCTGGTTCCACACAAACCTTTCCCCCCTCACCTTTTATAGGTCCTATCCCTTCTCTTCTTATCCTTTTACCTTTCACATATTTATAGAAGGCCTTGGGATTCTCCTTAATCTTACCCGCCAAGGTCTTCTCATGACCCCTTCTGGCTCTCCTAATTTCACTTTTAAGTTCCCTCCTACAGTCCTTATACTCCTCAAGATCTTTAACATCTCCTAATTCCCTGAACCTCTTGTACACCTTCCTTTTCTTCCTGACTAGGTTCAACACAGCCTTTGTGCACCACGGTTCCCTCGACCCACCAAAACCCCCTTGTCTCATCGGAACGTTGTCATTCAGAGTTCCAGACACACATTCCTTGAGTATCTGCCACCTTCCTTCGGTACTTTTCCCTAAGAACGCCTCCTTCCAGTTTATTTGTCCAAGTAACTTCGTGACTTCTTCGTATCTCCCCTTACCCCAGACAAACACCTTCCTAGCCTGCCTGATCCTATCTCGTTCCAACGCAATTGTGAAGGAGATAGAATTATGGTCACCATATCCAAGATGCTCTCCTACCGAAAGATCCATCACCTGCCCTGGTTCATTCGCCAGTACCAGGTCAAGTACAGCCTCTCCCCTCGTAGGCTTGTCCACATACTGTGTCAGGAAACCTTCCTGAACACACCTAACAAACTCCTCCCCATCCAAACCCCTTACCCTAGGGATATTCCAGTCGATGTTTGGGAAATTGAAGTCTCCCATCACGACAACTCTGTTATTAAAACATCTCTCCAGAATCTGTTTTCCTATTTGCACTTCAACTTCCCTGTCACTATTGGGCGGCCTATAGATTACACCCAGCAAAGTTTTTGACCCTTTGCTGTTCCTAACTTCCACCCACAGAGATTCTGTAGACAGTCCCTCCACAACATCCTCTTTCTCTGTAGCCATGACACTATCCCTGATCAACAGTGCCACGCCACCACCCCTTCTGCCACCCTCCCTGTCCTTCCTGAAGCACCTGAAGCCTGGCACCTGAAGTACCCAGTCCTGTCCCTGAGACATCCAAGTCTCCGTAATGGCCACCACATCACATTCCCAAGCAGCAATCCACGCCCTAAGCTCATCTACCTTATTCACTATACTCCTTGCATTAAAATATATACACTTCAGCCCCTCAGTCTGGGCATTTCCCATCTCCACCACCTGTCTAACCTCCCTCCCATACTGCCTGCGGTCCTCCCCTACCTGGGAGCGAACCTCCTCCGTCCCAGTTTCCCCATCACAGTTCCCTCCCCCCATCCTTTCTAGTTTAAAGTCCCCCCGGTAGCCTTAGCCAGTCTTCCCGCCAAGATACTAGTCCCCCTGGTATTTAAGTGCCACCCGTCCCTACTATAGAGGTCCCACCTACCCCTAAAGAGGTCCCAGTGATCTAGGAACCGAAATCCCTGCCCTCTACACCAGTCCCTCAGCCACGCATTCACCCTCCACCTCATTTCATTTCTTCCCTCATTCTCCCTTGGACCATTGGTCCGTGGACCACGTCTACTTTTTGTGTTATAGATTGCACTCCCTTTTTGATTTCCTGAAGAACCTTTTATTGATGTTCTGTTTGCATTTCAGTCCCACACTCCTGATCTCCGGACACCCGGTGCGGAGAGGGGAGGGGAGGGACGCCGACCTCCTCGTCAACCTGCTCCTGGGCCTGGCGAAACGCGCCATCAACAGGTCCAGGCAGTGGGCGATCGTGGCGGGGGGGGGGGGGGGGGGGTCCATCCTGACTGTCTGCCCCTCTACCATGGGTACGTTCATGGCCAGGTGTCCCTGGAGAGGGAGCACGCGGTGTCCGCGGGCACTGTCGAGGCTTTCCGTGCCCGATGGGCACCGCAGGGGATGGTGTGTGTTATAGACCCCGAGAATCACACTTTGATTTGACGTGTTTTAAGTTTCCTTTGTACCTTTTGTTTCTGTTCGGGCCGTTCCCCCTCCTTTTGGGGAGCTGCCCCCTTTTTCTTTGTCCGAACGTAATTTAAGTTTGTTTACTTGTTTGGCCCACCCAAAAGACCCACCCAAAAGATGAGGGGGGAATTGGATCTGATTGAAGAGGTGGAATCTCTTCCCGAGTATCCCGGGGGACAGGGAGCCTCTGCAATGGGGTTGCAGCTGGATTCCCGGCTAGAAACCGGGCTGGTGTTTGGGGGAAGGGATTGTCCTGGTTCCCTGGCCGGGATGGGGGCTCTCTGCTCCCTGGCCGCCTCCTCACCCTCAGGCCAGCCGCTCCTCCTGGGGAGGGATGGTGTTTGTGTCCCAGAGGCAGGCTGGAGATTGGGATGTGGTCACTCCGGGATCAGCAGCGCTGAGTGTATCCCCAGGGTTACTGCTCTGATCCCCGGAGCTCCAGCCCCCATCGCTGTTTCTCCAGTCTGAGAAAGAGCCCAGGTAACAACCAGACTCACCCCCGCCCCCCCCCAGTCTAGTGGGGACAGAGAGAGGAGAGAATCTAACTGGGAAATGGGGTATTTATTGCTGCCTCACTGTGTGAAGTGTAGGAACGGAGGGAATCCTCAGTTTGAGTGAAGGAGCTGACTGAGTGGTTTGGATGGTTTTAGACCGAGTTCTGAAGGTGGGAGGCTCTGTGACTGGAGTTAGAGAGAATCTCCGGCATGGGATCAGCAAATGTGCTTCAGTTTGGTCATATTTACCCCAGTTCCACAGTGAGTGACCCTATACTGATAGTGCTCACCCTGAGACATCCCAATGGCCCAGTTTAACCATGTCTGTGGATGCTGGAATCTGGAAACAAGAGAATGCTGGAAAATCGCAGCAGGTCTGATAACATCTGTAAGGAGAGAAAAGAGCTGATGTTTTGATTCCATGACTCTCTGTCAAAACTCTGGAGTCGGAACATCAGCTCCTTTCTCCCCTCAGAGGCTGTCAAACCTGTTGAGATTTTCTTTTTGGTTTGCCAAGCCTGTGATTGGCCACCTCTACTGTGTAGATCATGTTTGTGCAATGATGTGACTTGGAGTAGTCTATAGACCTCCAAATAACCAGAGCAGTAAAAGAACAACATCCCCAGGGAAATCCTGGGGACTGGATGGTAATTGTTTAGGAGAACTCCCTTAATTAGTTTGTTCTTGACTCAATAGAAAAGTGGCCTTGCTGGGGAGGTGTAATTGCTAAGTGAAAATCAGCTCACAAGGATTAAGAGGCATTGACAGTAAAATAGCAGTCAACAAAGTAACCTGAGCCTCTGACTATTGTTTTCTGCCCATTGCACCTTCAGAGGTGTAGGGTAAGGCTTGAACACTCTTAATGAGCTAGAATCTGAGATACTGGAGTGACAATTGAGTCTGGCTGTGCTCGGGGTAGATGGGTCACCTGGTCTGGATTGCTTGCAGCTCAGCTTGTGAGGGGAGAGATGGTGGAAGGGTTTTCTTGACATCATCCCTCCCAAAATATGGGTGTGTTACCTGTCAGTAGTAAGGATTGAGATTTGATAAAGAAAAACAGGTACTTGGGAATCAAGGATTGCCATTGATGTTGTGCTGGATATGTTGATGTAACAGAAGGTTATTTAATGGAATAGAGTGGATGCTGGCTATGGAAAGTATGAGATGCAAGTGGCATAAAGGCTGGATAATGAATGGGGGAGTCCTGTAATAACAGAAGGTCAGCAGAATGCGCAGTCAAGGCTGATGGTGTTTGATGGGGAGGTGATGTATTTTGGTAATGGGGATCAAGACAATTCTGAAGTCTGCAGGGGCTGGGGGACACTGCATGTGCAGCAGTGTGAATATCGGTGCACATTGAGTAACTGTTGGGCTCAACAAGACTGGACGTGTTCCAATAACTTGATTGTTGTTCATTACTACTACCAATAATAGTTGTTTATAGCTTTTTGAGTTAACACTTCCTCAATGATCTGAGGCCCCTAACCACCAATAGGAGCAGTGGTAATAAATTCTCTCTTGCAGTGTGTACAGCTGATGGTCATTTCATCATCGTGATCTCCAAGAACCTGACCCGTCCTCCCCTCAACCTGTCATCCCTGTATGTGAGAGATGGACAAGAGGCTGAGTGCCAGCCTAAACTAACCACTGGGCAACTTGCGGCCTTCCGCTTTCCAGTCACCTCTTGTGGCTCCAGCAAGCGGGTGAGTATTGAAGGGTCGAGGTGTTCTCCCAGTAAGTGAGCCAGCTTCTTATTCAGCAGCCTCTTCATTGCAGGAGGAAGATGGAACCTTGGTCTATGAAACAGATGTCTTGGGCAAGAGGATGATTGAGACTGGGAAGCTGGGCTCAATAACTCGGGACAGCACCTTTGGGTAGGAGGATGGTGGGAGGAGTTGGTATTGGAGGGGATGTGTTACTGAATGAAGCTGCAACTACTTGTGTCTGTCTGCAGTCTGCACGTCCAGTGCAAGTACAGAGGGAGGCAAGAGACTGGCTTACAGATCAATGTCACAGTTTACACGGTTTCTCCACCACCTCCTGCTTCAGAAGATGGGATTCTGAAACTGGAACTGCGAATAGCAAAAGGTAGAGGTGCCCTGGGGAATGGAGAATGGGATTAGTGGGAATGTATCCATCCAGGGAGTGACTGGTTCTTGTGTGTGTGCCTCTCAGATGGTGACTACAGGTCATGGTATGTGGACAGTGAGTACCCCATTTGGAGAATCCTTCAGGAGGCAGTGTTTGTGGAGGTCCGTGTCCTGGGTCGCAGTGACCCAACGCTTGTCCTGAGGCTGCATGACTGCTGGGCAACTCCTGTGCCAGCCCCAAACCATGAGGTGCAATGGAGTCTGCTGGTGGATGGGTAAGGAGTGTGAATGGGAGGGCTAATTGTTTTTGGACACTGAAATGACTGGACTGCTTCTTATCTCTTGCCCTCACCAAATGGCCATAAACTGGTGCAGAGTTGCCTCTGCTGATCAGTGAGGGTTTTGGACAATTCCAGAGAGGTCACATGGGCTGCACTTGGCCAAATGGATCTGCTCCCTTCAAGAACCCATATGACCCCTTGCTGACTTGTGGCTGGTACAATGGGTGCAGACACCAATGTATTCCAGAAACTAGTCTTTAGCAAGATGAAACAAACATGCTGTCTCCATTTCTACTTCTATTTCCTCTGCAATGACATCTGCAGCACTTTGGTGGCCCCCCATGGTACATTCTCCAGGTACAGGTCAATGTGTACCATGTTTTTTACATTGTAGAGCATTAGAACCACTGGGATAACAACCCGTGGAGATTCCCAGTCAGATCATTGTGAATGGCACCTGCCACCTGTGGTGAGTAGTTTTAATACATTTCAGCACCAGTTTCTTGGTCCGAAACATTCCTGACTTCCAGTAATATCCCACATGGAATTCTCCCAGTTTGGAATAATGGAATGAACAAATTGGGAAATCTTTCATTGAAAGAATGGAATCACCTCTGGAACACAACACCAGTGGCCCCAAACGAATGTTATTGATATTTAACAGATCAGATACCCCTCCCTGCTCTGACACCATTTGCTGACTGTTCCAGGTGTCCCTATGAAGGTGATGACTATCAGACTCTCCTACACCCACTCATGTTTTCTGGCCTGAAGTTCCCAACACATCACAAGCGGTTTGAACTGAAAACATTTGTTTTCTTGGACAGAGAGTCAGAGCAGCCTCTCACTGGACAGGTAAGCAAGAGAAATCCCAGCCAAGCCTCCCTTTCTGCCTGGCTCCTTAACAGCCTGGTTTATCCAGGAACATGATCCCCTAAAATATCTCCTTTCCATTCTAGGTTTACCTGCACTGCAGTGCTGGGGTCTGCTCACCCTCTGCTCAGGATGACTGTACACCCAAATGTGTCCCAAGTGAGTTCTTGTTTGATCTCTCCTGAATCAGGATGATGCTTCACTAAGACAGGCAGAGATGATGTTTGAATGGAATATCTGGTTAGTGTGCTGTGACTGGGGGATTCCTCTATCCCTCAGCATCCCTCTATCAATGGGAGGAGCCTTTCTATCAGTGGGTGCTCCAACTGTGGGTCTGTCTGCCCCCCTCTGAATGCCCATCATTGCAAACATGGGTCTGCTCTGCCTGAAACAAGGGTGCCACCAAGCTTAGTTGGCAATGTAGCAATTTGTAGTGAGTTGTATCCAACATGTGGCTAGGGATCTAAATGTTCTTGGAACTGTAGTGTCATCAATACGTAAACTGTCACAAGAATTGTCAAGTGATGAGCTGAAATATCAAGGGGAGCTGCCCCCTTTTGCTTTGTCTGAACGTAATTTAAGTTAGTTTACTTGTTTGGCCCGAAAGACCACCCTAAACAAGCCTTGATGTTTGACATCAGTTAGTGCTCAGATGTCACCCTGAAACTTGGAATCTAATAGCAATGTTGTGAATGTGTTAGCAAGATGACTGATTTCACTAACGCTTGTGCAGTGTGGCAGAGCCTGACACCATTTCAGGATTTCTGCACTTGTGCTAAAGTTTGATCAGAGTGAGGGTTAGTCTAGGCATTTTTGACAAACTCTATAAATGACAATCCATAATATGAAGGGAGTGTAGACAATCTGTTCTCATCACTTGAGGATTTTAGAAAATTAATCTGTATTGCGTCTGAACTGTCTGATTTCTCTTCCCAATAGAGAGACGCAGGAGTACCCATGACCATGAGGGAACATTAGTGAGTGCTCCTGGCCCCATCATCCTGGAAGATGAGGGACTTCAGTCCAAGAAACAACATGAAGCAAGTGGTAAGTAGAGACTTTTCAATAGTCCACCTGTGAGCTCTCTGGAATATAATGTCTTCTAATCTTCCATTAGGTGCTGCTGAATCTGCTGCTTGGCTTGTGCAAGGAGTAGCCATTGGCTTCATGATGGTGTCCCTGTGCCTGCTGGTGGTGATGGTTACAGTGTACATGAAGAGACCAAGAGCTGTTGCTTCTCAGTGCAGAATCTGAACAAAAATAAACTTCAGATGAATGTGTCCTGGGTGTTGTAGAATTGTTTTCAGCTGGCTAAGGATTGTAGACACTACTTCAAAGCAAGAAGATACAAAAGTATGAGATACTATCATTGTTTTCATGATTTACTCATTGCCTCTACTGCATCCTGCTTGATCCAGGCTTTTCAAATAATACAAACTCTTGTTTGTGGACCATGCAATCCAGGTGATGGTGAATCTTGGAGCTTCTGGCTCCAGTGGTTGAGTCACCCTTGATCACAAACATTGTATCAGAGGCTCTAACACAACCTTGCTGCAGAATTGGCAATTCACCTGCCCACACCAGTCTTTGAAAGGACTGTCTGCTTAGTACCACTTCTCCCTGCCCCATAGCCTTGGGGTAGATAGTGGACAAGACGATGAGTATCAGGTCCTTGTTTAGGATCTGAAAACCCCCAATCTTTATTAGCAGCCACAAACGTTGTCCAGAAATCCAAGAACATGAATACTTAAACCATTATGGATCAGTGACAAATTACTTTTCAGAACATTTTCCCCCAATTTGCTAGTTTTCATCAATTGCTTTGTACAAGTTGAACTTCCTGGGGGAGGAAGAGAGATTAAGATGCATGAGTTATCCATCTTAAGGGATAGATTCCCACACAGCTTCAGAAGTTGCCCTGAAACAATGATGTAGTTCTGGATGGGATGGTCCAACAAGTTTTCCAATCCCTAGTCCAACCATCAGACTGCCCCAGAGTATCAAGACAAGTAGCCTCCTGATAATGGACAAGATCCCCTCAATATAGAAATGCATTGGTGATTTTTCCACTGCACAGAAAACACCCGGGTTTTAGTTTAGCTCTGATGTAGGCAAATCAATGCTTAAAAAGCAAACTGGGCATTTTTTACTTTCAGGAATGGCTCATGGATCAGATTCAATTCAAGGTGATAATTAAATAGAATGAACCATCTTGCTGTATGGTTTATAATCCAATTTGTGTTGCTGCTGAGAATGCACCAGGGAACAATTAACTTCCAAGATTTGGCTGAATTTCTAAATCAGGCAGGTTGTTTGGTTAAGGCAGCCATTGGGAAATGAACAAGCGAGGAGCTGTCCTAAAGCTTTTTAGTTGGGGGTGGGGAAGCTGTGTGCACCTGCTCCTTCTGTCTGTAAAGAACATTATTGATGACAACATCGAGTCCACTTATCAACCAATCACAACTTTTATATGGTGTAAATTGTTCCCTCCAGTATTATCTGTCCCCCAACCAAAAGAGAAAATACTAGAAAATCCCAGTAGGTCTGGCAGCATCTGTAAGGAGAGAAAAGAGTTGACATTGATTCCAGATGCTGCTTTATCAAAGCTGAAAGGCAGGGAAAGTGGGAGGTATTTGTGCTGCAGGGGACAGAGAATGAAAGATGAGTCATAGCCACAGAAACCAGGGGAAAGGCTGCTAATGGCAGCCCGTTAGAGAGAAAGGAAAGTGTAAATGGCAGAGAAGCTGAAATAAGGGTAAGCTGCGACAGCTGAAGATGTGAGGAATGGGTGGGAGAGAGGTAAAATTGAGGAGAAACAGGAATTGAAGGGGACAAAATAGAGGGAAAGAATGGGGGGGGGGAAGAGAAATAAAAGGTAGAACAGTAAAAAATGGAAACAAAGGGACTGAAGGATAGTATCTCCTGGTGAGTGCAAGATGGAAAGCTTCATCAGCAATAATCAGAGGATGAGGAGTAGATATTGGAATACAGGTCTACATTCATGTACAAATAATATTCTGAAATAGAGTAAAGCAAGGAGCTGATATTCATTTGTATATTAATGGCTTAGACCAAGGACAACTGGACCATGTTTAATTAGTTCTGGAAAGCAGTATGCTACACAAATCTAGAATGTTCACCAAGCTTATTGGTTGCCTGGAGCCCAATAATCCATCTTCATTATTTCCCTGCAGCTCGTGACCCCTTCCCAGCCCCCTTGTACTCTGGAGGATGGCAAAAGATGTGCCATTCTCGGCACACACTAGAAGTTTTCACAAAACGAAATGAAGGGAATGTTAGATGTAGATTTTGTTACTTCTAAAATGTTAGAATGTGCTTTTCTGTATGCCTGTACTGTGCACAAGGTAAAGTTTATTTACTAGTCACAAATAAGGCTTACCTTAACACTGCAATGAAGTTACTGTGAAATTCCCTTTGTCACCACAGTCCAGTGCCTGATTGGGTCAATGCATCTGATGCATTGTCAATCTGGGTCAATGCAGCACATCTTTCAGAACGTGGGAGGAAACCATGCAGACACGGGGAGAACATGCAAACTCCATACAGACGGTGACCTATGCTGGGAATCGAACCCAGCTGCCTGGTGTTGTGAAGCAGTAGTGCTAACCACTGGGCCACCGTGCCACCCTAAATGTGGAACTAAATTGATGTACTGGAGAAAGTGCAGACAGGAGTTTACCAGCCTGGAGTTGGCAAAATCAGATCAAGATTGGAATTCACTGTAGAATTTCCAGAGTGTCTTCATACCCTCCATTTCTTAGCATCATGAACAAATGATGAGGCAAATAATCCCCAGGAACGCTAATTCTCAGGAAAAGTCACTGCCACATCTGTGTGGGTGGTTTGTATTGTCTGATCTTCCAAATATTCTTTAGGTTGAAGAGTGTTTGGGAAGTTAGTGTGACATTCATTAGCAAAGTATTGGAATACAGGGGATGGGAATCAAACATGTTAAAGGATTTAATTAAAGGGAAAGTCAGCCAATGTAGCATATCTGCAATTTCAGAAGGTATTTGGATATAGCAAGAGTGACTAAAATAGGCATAAGACAAGGACACATGGAATGGTAACATGATTCATGATTAACATAAATTGATAAGAAGCTTGACTTCTCCGGATACCCTGATACTAATACCTTCGAAGAACTCACAGAAATGGTCAAAGGGTATTATCACCCAAAGCTCTCTGTAACAATACAGAGATATCAGTTTAACTCAATGGGGAGGTGAAAGCAAAGAACATAGAACAAAGAACAACACAGCATGGGAAACAGGCCCTTCGGCCCAACGAGCCCACACCACCAATTTAACAATGTGCTTTTCCTCCTCCACCCTTGACCCATGTCTATGCTTATGGGACCCCCATTGGAATCCAGATTAAGGGGAGAATAATTTAGGGACAATTTGGTACACCAATCAGCCTAAGAGCACATGTTTGGGGTGTGGGAGGAAACCGGAGCACCCGGAGGAAACCCACGCAGACACGGGGAGAATGCGCAAACTCCCAGAGACACCGGCCCAAATCCATGTATCTGCACAGCTAGCAGTGATAGTCACTGAGCCGTTGTGGTGCCCGTCTACCGGTCCAGGATTAAGCACACACAAACGATGTGAAGTACTAGGCCACTCTTGGATGTATATCCAAGAGCAGCCCACGCACGACCCACCATGTGCATGCCCTCGTTAGACAACAAGGTGGACCGACGCACCTGCGGAGTGAAAGAGAAAAAACATCAACACGTAGCATTACATTTCCAGGAACGTCCCGAGGCTCTGATCCTTATTTAAAACAGTCTCCTATAACCCTCCATCCCTGTTTCGCTCATGTGTCTATCTAAGTAAACCTTAAACAAGTCCAGCGTGCCTGCCTCCACCACCTTACTTGGCAGTGCATTCCATACCACCTTTTTATGCTGAGGCTGAGACAAATGGCTGAACTTTGTGAATTTGGATCTGCTCTTAATGAGTGGTTCAGAGACCGGTTAGTGTGCAGGGTGAATAATAGGGCCATACAGAAGAAACTGTTGGGAATCTGAAATAACCGTAAAGCATTGGAAATTGTCCTTGCTGTGGAAAATGCACAAAAAGGCACAATGGAACTTCAAAGTGTGCAAGCTGGCAAATTCCCCCAGTTTGGGAGGAAACTGCCAATGGCAGTAGACATGATGTGGATGTGCCGGTGTTGGACTGGGGTAAACACAGTAAAGAGTCTGACAACACCAGGTTTTAGTCCAACCGATTTATTTGATAGTAAACTCACAAGCTTTCGAGGGGACTCCCTCTTCACCTGACGAAGGGGGAAACCTCGAAAGCTTGTGAGTTTACGATCAAATAAATCGGTTGGACTAAAACCTGGCGTTGTCAGACTCTTTACAATGGCAGCAGAGCCAGGGATGTGGGCGCAGAGCTTCAGGAATAAAGAATTAATCAAACAGAGAGAGTGCAGAGGTTTAGGCGATTCGGTCTTCACAGTTCTTGGTTTTTAGAATGTGTCAGTGTGGGGGAGCCCACCCCCAGGGGAGTGTGGCTTTAGGGATGCTGTGTGTTACATCTGTACCAGAAAGGGGCATGTAGGAAGCAAGTGCAAGGCTAAATAGGAGCTGCCGGGTGCCAGAGCATCAGTGCACAGGGTAGAGAGTCAGTCTGAAGAAGGATCTGATGTATACACAGTTTCACAGTGGCATTGTCATTAGAACTACTGCCTCACAGCACCAGGGGCTCCAGCTTCAATTCCAACTTTGGGTGAGTCTCTGTGTGGAGTTTGCGTAGGTTTCCTCCCGGTGCTCTGGTTTCCTCCCATACTCCAAGGAAGTGCAGGTTAGGCAGATTATCCGTGGTGAATTGCCTGTTAGTGTGGGGGATTAGTAGGGTAAAGAAGTGGGGTGAATGGGGGGATTGTTGTTGGTGAGGGTGTGATTGGCCGAATAGCCGACTTCTACATTGTCGAGATTCTATGAATCTCTGCAATTGCATTGAAGCCTCATTCTCTTGACTGACTGGTGATGAGGGATTGAAGGCTGCCTGTGATACTATCACCCAACCAGGTAACTGTCAAGCAGCCTTTCCCCATTTTCAATATATTTTCTATCTGGTAAAGAAAATGGAAGAATCTGGTGGAACGGTGGGATGACAATAATCTCTCCCCCAATGTCAATTCCTGGAGATTCCAAACCAATCCTGGAGGCTTGGTAACCAGTGGACTGCACTAACTTTCAAATCCCGCAGAGAGGCTCCCTGTATGGAGGGATCTCCCCCAATATCTTGGGGAGCTGGGCTGGAGGGTGTTACACACAGCCATCCTACACAACTGTAAGTTCTATAGGCTCAGGGGTTCCCACGCTTGCCCCTTGTGGAGTCCGTGCACCATGTCTACGTTTTGTGTTTTAGGTTGCTCTCTCTTTTTGTTTTCCTGAAGAACCTTTTATTGATGTTTTGTTTGCACTTCAGTCCCGCACTCCTGATCTCCGGACACCCGGTGCGGAGAGGGGAGGGGAGGGATGGTGACCTCCTCATGAACCTGCTCCTGGGCCTGGTGAAACGCGCCATTAACAGGTCCAGGCGGAGGGGGCGTCCATCCTGACTGTCTGCCCCTCTACCATGGCTACGTTCGTGGCCAGGTGTCCCTGGAGAGGGAGTGTGCAGTGTCCGCGGGCGCAGTTGACGTCTTCCACGCTCGGTGGGCACCGCAGGGGCTGGTGTGTGTTATAGACCCCGAGAATCACACTTTGATTTGATGTGTCTTAAGTCTCCTTTGTACTTTTTGTTTCTGTTCGGGCCGTTCCCCCTCCTTTTGGGGAGCCGCTCCCTTTTTCTTTGTCCGAATGTAATTTAAGTTTGTTTACTTGGTTCGACCTGCAAGATCAGGATGGATTAATCCAACAACTGGAGCTATCATTACACATTCACTTCTAGATAGAGGTGTTTGGGGTGGTGCAGCTAAGACAAGTATTACTGTCATTAGCAAAAATATCAGAGCACTTTTGAA